>NC_057807.1:137829124-137987271 GCF_018294505.1 Triticum aestivum
GGTATGAACCATAGAGAAGTTGGAATACATTAGGTTTAACACCAACATAAATAAATAATGAGTTCATTACAGTACCTTAAAGTGGTGGTTTGTTTTCTTGTACTAATGGAGCTTACGAGTTTTCTGTTGAGTTTTGTGTTGTGAAGTTTTCAAGTTTTGGGTAAAGATTTGATGGATTATGGAATAAGGAGTGGCAAGAGCCTAAGCTTGGGGATGCCCAAGGCATACCAAGGTAAAATTCAAGGACAACCAAAATCCTAAGCTTGGGGATGCCTCGGAAGGCATCCCCTCTTTCGCCTTCGTTCATCGGTAACTTTACTTGAGGCTATATTTTTATTCACCACATGATATGTGTTTTGCTTGGAGTGTCTTGTATGATATGAGTCTTTTATTTTTAGTTTACCACAATCATCCTTGCTGTACACACCTTTTGGTAGAGACACACATGAATCGGAATTTATTAGAATACTCTATGTGCTTCATTTATATCTTTTGAGCTAGACAATTTTGCTCTAGTGCTTCACTTATATCTTTTTAGAGCACGGCGGTGGTTTTATTTTGTAGAAATTATTGATCTCTCATGCTTCACTTATATTATTTTGAGAATCTTTTAGAACAGCATGGTATTTGCTTTGGTTATAAAATTAGTCTTAATATGATGGGCATCCAAGTTGGGTATAATAAAAACTATCATATAAAATGCATTGAATACTATGAGAAATTTGATACTTGATAATTGTTTTGAGATATAAAGGTGGTAATGTTAGAGTCATGCTAGTTGGGTAATTATGAAATTGAGAAATAATTGTGTTAAAGTTGGCAAGTCCCGTAGCATGCACGTATGGTAAAATTTGTGTGACAAATTTGAAGCATGGGGTGTTCTTTTGAATGCCTACCTTATGAGTGGAGGTCGGGATCGCGCGATGGTTAACTCCTACCAACCCTTCCCCTAGGAGCATGCGTAGTAGTACTTTGCTTCGAGGGCTAATAAACTTTTGCAATAAGTATATGAGTTCTTTATGACTAATGTGAGTCCATGGATTATACACACTCTTACCCTTCCACAATTTGCTAGCCTCTAAGGTACCGTGCATTGCCCTTTCTCACCTTGAGAGTTGGTGCAAACTTCGCCGGTGCATCCAAACCCCGTGATACGATACGCTCTATCACACATAAACCTCCTTATATCTTCCTCAAAACAGCCACCATACCTACCTATTATGGCATTTCCATAGCCATTCCGAGATATACTGCCATGCAACTTTCCACCATTCCGTTTATTATGACACGATCCATCATTGTCATGTTGCTTTTGCATGATCATGTATTTGACATCGTATTTGTGGCAAAGCCACCTTTATAATTCTTTCATACATGTCGCTCTTAATTCATTGCATATCCCGGTACACCACCGGAGGCAATCACATAGAGTCATATTTTGTCCTAAGTATTGAGTTGTAATTCTTGAGTTGTAAATAAATAAAAGTGTGATGATCTTCATTATTAGAGCCTTGTCCCATGTGAGGAAAGGATGATGGAGACTATGATTCCCCCACAAGTCAGGATGAGACTCCGAACTTTATGAAAAATAAAAGAGGCCAAAGAAGCCCAAATAAATAAAGAGGCCAAAGAAGCCCACCAAAATAAAAAAAGAGAAAAAAAATGAGAGAAAAAGAGAGAAGGGACAATGCTACTATCCTTTTTCCACACTTGTGCTTCAAAGTAGCACCATGATCTTCATGATAGAGAGTCTCCTATTTTGTCACTTTCATATACTAGTGGGAATTTTTCATTATAGAACTTGGCTTGTATATTCCAACGATGGGCTTCCTCAAAATGCCCTAGGTCTTCGTGAGCAAGCAAGTTGGATGCACACCCACTGAGGGAGAACTGGACTAGGGGGCGTCCAGATAGCCGGACTATCATCGTCAGCCGGACTCCAAGACTATGAAGATACAAGATTGAAGACTTCGTCCCGTGTCCGGATGGGACTTTCCTTGGCGTGGAAGGCAAGCTTGGCGATACGGATATGTAGATCTCCTACCATTGTAACCGACTCTATGTAACCCTAGCCCTCTCCGGTGTCTATATAAACTGGATGGCTTTTGTCCGTAGGACACAACAACCATTACAACAATCATACCATAGGCTAGCTTCTAGGGTTTAGCCTCCTTGATCTCGTGGTAGATCTACTCTTGTAATACCCACATCATCAATATCAATCAAGCAGGACGTAGGGTTTTACCTCCATCAAGAGGGCCCGAACCTGGGTAAAACATCGTGTCCCTTGTCTCCAATTACCATCCGCCTAGACGCATAGTTCAGGACCCCCTACCCGAGATCCGCCAGTTTTGACACCGACATTGGTGCTTTCATTGAGAGTTCCTCTGTGTCGTCACCGATAGGCTTGATGGCTTCTTCAATCAACAACAACGCAGTCCTGGGTGAGACTTTTCTCCCCGGACAGATCTTTGTATTCGGCGGCTTCGCACTGCGGACCAATTCACTTGGCCATCTGGAGCAGATCGAAAGCTACGCCCTGGCCATCAGATCAGGTTTGGAAGCCTAAACTTCACGGCCGATATCCGCGGAGACTTGATCTTCGATGGATCTGAGCCGCAGCCGAGCGTGCCGCACTGTCACGATGGGCATGATCTAACTCTGCCGCCGGACAGTACCTTGGAGGCCGCACACGAATCCGCTCCGACCCATAGTCCGGAGCCGATCGCACAGATCGAGGACGGGTGGCTGGACACCGCCTCGGGAGCTGCAACTTCCACGGCGATGGAGCCGAACACTGACCTCGTCCCTTATAAAGCTCGTGACTCCGAGGTGCCGGACTCCCTGCCAGACTCCGAACCTCCTGTGCCCCTGCCAATCGAATCCGATTGGGTGCCGATCATGGAGTTCACCGCTGCGGACATCTTTCAGCACTCACCCTTTGGCGACATCCTGAAATTGCTAAAGCATCTCTCTCTATCCGGAGAGCCCTGGCCGGACTACTGCCAGGATGGTTGGGATGCGGACGACGAAGAAATTCAAAGCCCACCCACCACCCACTTTGTAGCCACTGTCGACGATCTAACCGATGTGCTAGACTACGACTCCGAAGACATCGACGGTATGGACGACGATGTCGGAGACGATCAAGAACCAGCGCTTGCAGGGCACTGGAAGACCACCTCGTCATACGACATATACATGGTGGACACCCCAAAAGATGGGGACGGCGAAGAAGCAGCAGAGGCAGATTCCTTAAAGAAACAGCCCAAGCGCCGACGTCAGCGGCGCCGCTCTAAATCCCGCCACAGCAAGAATGGAGATTCCGGCACAGGAGATAACAACACCCCAGAAAGTGCCGAAGACAGCCCCCTCCAGCAAGATTCAGCGCAGGAGGATGCAGAAGCAAGCCCTCACGAGAGAGCGGCAGACGAAGAGGTCGAGGATGATAATTACATACCTCCCTCCTGAGACGAGGCAAGCCTCGACGACGATGAATTCGTCATGCCTGAGGATCCCGTCGAACAAGAGCGTTTCAGACGCAGGCTAATGGCCACAGCAAATAGCCTAAAGAAAAAGCAGCAACATCTTCAAGCTGATCAAGACCTGCTGGCCGACAGATGGACCGAGGTCCTCGCGGCCGAAGAGTATGAACTCGAACACCCCTCCAAAAGCTACCCAAAACGCAAGTTGCTCCCCCGACTAGAGGAGGAAGCATACAAACCTTCATCACCAGCGCACAATACGGCAGACCGACCACCTCGTGGCCACGACAGAGAGGCATCTAGGCCCTCCACCAGAACCATACCCCGGCACCGCTCAAAAAGTACGAAGCCACGGGGGAACGCGCCGGACTTGCGGGATATATTGGAGGACAAGGCAAGACAATCCAGATCAATCTATGGATCACGTGGGCGCCCCACGACCCACGACGAATACCGTCGCACCAGATACAATAACTCCGGCCGGGCCGAACACAATAGACAACGCTCTCTTGAGCTACGTCGCGATATTGCTCAATACAGAGGCGCCGCACACCCAGTATGCTTCACTGACGAAGTAATGGATCATCAAATCCCTGAAGGGTTTAAACCCATCAACATTGAATCCTACGATGGCACAACAGACCCCGCGGTTTGGATCGAGGATTATCTCCTTCATATCCATATGGCCCGCGGCGACGATCTTCACGCCATCAAATATCTCCGCTCAAGCTTAAAGGACCAGCTCGGCATTGGCTCAATAGCCTGCCCGCAGAGTCAATTGGGTGTTGGGAGGACCTGGAAGCCGCATTCCTCGACAACTTCCAGGGCACATATGTGCGACCACCAGACGCCGATGACCTAAGCCACATAATTCAGCAACCAGACGAATCGGCCAGACAATTCTGGACACGGTTCTTAACAAAGAAAAATCAAATCATCGACTATCCGGATGCAGAGGCCCTCGCAGCCTTCAAACATAACATCCGCGACGAGTGGCTGGCCCGGCACCTAGGACAGGAAAAGCCGAAATCCATGGCAGCCCTCACATCACTCATGACCCGCTTCTGTGCGGGAGAGGATAGCTGGCTAGCTCGCAGCAACAACCTCAGTAAAAATGCTGGCAGTCCGGATACCAAGGACCACAATGGCAAGTCGCGTCGAAACAAGAACAAACGCCACATTAACGGCGACAGCAATGAGGATACGGCAGTCAACGCCGGATTCCGAGGCTCCAAACCCGATCAGCGGAAGAAGCCATTTAAAAGAACCACTCCGGGCCCGTCCAATTTGGCCCGAATACTCGACCGCTCTTGCCAAATACATGGCACCCCCGAAAAGCCAGCTAACCACACCAACAGAGATTGTTGGGTATTCAAGCAGGCAGGCAAATTAATTGCCAAAAACAATGACAAGGGGCTGCACAGCGATGACGAGGAAGAGACCCGGCCGCTGAACAATAGAGGACAGAAGGGCTTCCCCCCACAAGTGCGGACGGTAAACATGATATACGCAACGCATATACCCAAGAGGGAGCGGAAGTGTGCACTAAGGGACCTATATGCGATGGAGCCGGTCGCCCCGAAGTTCAATCCACGGTCCTCTTGCCCAATCACTTTCGATCGAAGAGACCATCCGACCAGTATCCGCCATGGCGGATTCGCCACATTGGTTTTAGACCCAATCGTCGATGGATTTCACCTCATGAGAGTCCTGATGGACGGCGGCAGTAGCCTGAACCTGCTTTATCAGGATACAGTGCGCAAGATGGGCATAGACCCCTCAAGGATTAAACCTACAAAGACAACCTTCAAGGGCGTCATACCAGGTGTCGAGGCCAATTGTACAGGCTCAGTCACACTGGAAGTGGTCTTCAGATCCCCGGATAATTTCCGAAGCGAGGAGTTAATCTTCGACATAGTCCCGTTCCGCAGTGGCTATCACGCTCTGCTCGGACGAACCGCGTTCGCAAAGTTCAACACGGTGCTGCATTATGCATACCTCAAGCTCAAGATGCCAGGCCCTCGTGGAGTCATCACGGTCAACGGAAATATGGAACGCTCCCTCCGAACGGAGGAACATACAGCGGCTCTCGCGGCAGAAGTATAGAGCAGCCTTCTAAGGAAATTCTCGAGTCCGGCCGTTAAACGACCGGACACGGCCAAACGCGCCCGGAGCAACATCAATCAAGACCACCTGGCATGTTCCGAGCACGCGTAGCAATGCGGCCCCAACCCCAACCCTCGCATGATTGCAAGACAAGCTCTCCGCGTACATCATTACGCTCTAGAGATACCATGGGCATAGGGGGAGGGGCACGACCACAACAGACCCAGAGTGCGGTTCGACCACACCAAGGGCTCCCAAGTGTGTCGCTCTTTTTATTTTTATTTTTCTTCTTTTTATACACAGGACTCCGTCCACCAGAGGCTGCGAACCTGCCGAACTCATGATGCAACAGCCAGGGAGGGACAAAGGCTGCAACAAACACTCAGGTGGTCTCCATTACGAGCATTAAATTTGTTAAATACACCATTCCACAACCTACCCCTGGAGGAAGACACCTTTAATTAGTCCAATCCCCTGCTTACCGCACTATTTGTATCATTCCGCACTCATAGCAGAATTTCTTGAATAAATAATGCAGCACTTTTTGCATATAATTGCATTACTTTACATATATGTTCATTTATGACATCTTGCACCCGTATATTTTGGTACGGCCGAATACACCAGGGGCTTATGTTCCCCGCATTATGGTGTGATAAGTCCGAACACTTTCACAAGTGCGGCACCCCGAACTTATAGCATTATATGAATCGGCTCCGAATCATGTCTTGGGTCAATAGTTGGGTTTGCCCGGCTCCCACGTTTTGGTACCTTATGTTCCGTTCTGTCGGCTAAGGTGGCACTGGGAGAACCACTGCGATTGCGCCCCGGTTGAGCTGGGTTAACGCCTCAGTGGAGAAAGCTAAAACTGACTGTCATGATAAGGCGAGAGACTGGTCGCTGTTCGAGAGGTCTTTTCGAGTCCCTAAAGACTTATGCCGCTTCGAGCGAAGAACCGGATAATGTCCGGCCAAGGCATGGATAGCGCCCCGAACTCGGTCTTCCGAATACTAGGGGCTTTGCCGAAATTTAAAATTATAGAATTCTATGGCTAAGTGAGAGTGTTCAAGCATTATAAGTCCGGTTGCCTTGTTCGTTGTGTTGAGCGCCTCCCTAGATGGACCCAAAAATGGGAACAAGAGTGCTCAAGTTTATCCCGAACACCCCAGCACTCGTGGCATGGGGGCTGAAGCCGACGACTTACCATCTCTCAGATTTAATAAACGGCCGCACAGAAGGTAATATTTTAAATCAATAAGCGTTGCTTAGCGCATATGAACGAAGTTTTCAGCGCACAGGATAACACATTGCGAATTTACTCAATAATTACATCTCTGGGGCACTCATCCGCAATCTTGCGGGCACCCTTCAGGACAGTCTTATAGTACATCTCGGGCCTACGATACTCCTTGCCCGCTGGCAACGCGTCAGTGATAAGCCTTTCCGCATCCAGCCTGCCCCAGTGCACCTTTGCGCGGGCAAGGGCCCGACGAGCACCTTCAATACAGGCGGAGCGCTTGATGACCTCCACCCAGGGGCATGCATCCACCAGCCGCCACACGAGGCCAAAGTAGCTCCCAGGCACGGCCTCTCCAGGCCACAGCCAGACTATGAGGCCCTTCATGGCCTGCTCGGCTACCTTGTGGAGCTCGACCAGCTGCTTCAGCTGGTCGCTAGGGGGCACCGGATGGCCGGCCTCAGCGTACTGAGACCAGAAGACCTTCTCTGTTGAGCTCCCCTCCTCGGCTCGGTAGAATGCGGCGGCATCGGACACGCTGTGAGGCAGATCTGCAAACGCCCCTGGAGAGCTCCGAATTCGGGTAAGTAACAGGTACTTTACATTCACATGCTTGCTTTGCATGAAAAATGCCTTACCCGCCGCTATCTTCTTCACCTCCTCAATCTCCTGGAGGGACTTATGGGCCTCGGCCTTGGCGGCTTTGGCACTTTCGAGAGCCGAGGCAAGCTCGGACTCTCGAGTCTTTGAGTCGCGCTCCAAACTCTCATGCTTTTCCGTGAGAGCCTGGAGCTCTTGCCGCACCTCTGCCACCCGTGCCTCCTGCTTTTCTCGCTCTGCCTGTTCCGCGGCCGCATTGCGTTCGGCCGCGGACACAGCCTCCTTCAGGGTTGCCACCTCGTTCGTGGCCCCTGTAGTACCCACGTTATCCTTGTATTTTTGTCGCAACCTAAATCCTTTTCTGTAAGGTAAAAATTCAAAGTGGTGTTACTCACCTTCTTTGTCCTTGAGCTGCTTCTTGGCACGGCCGAGCTCTTGTTCGGACCACTCGAGCTCCTGCTTCAAAGCACCGACCTCCACAGTCAGTGCGGCAGAGGTCAGCAGCGCAGCCTGCAAACCCATATTGACATAATTTTTAGCAACCCTGCGTATATCTTTTTTAGATCCTCAGTCCGGCTTTTCTTTCCGAACACCGAACCGAGCATCAGGGGCTACTGTCTATGTGGTATTACATTGCATATTTTTCTCTTCTTACCTCAAAGCCTGTTAGAAGGCTACTGCAGGCTTCGGTCAGCCCGCTCTTGGCGAGCTGAACCTTCTGAATCACCGCACTCATAATAGTGCGGTGTTCTTCCTCGATGGAAGCGCCTTTGAGCGCCTCCAACAAGTTGTCCGGCGCCTCCGGTTGGATGGAGGCCGCCGGCATCACGGTCTTGCCCTTCTTGCGAAGGGGCCGCCGGCCGGACTCTGGAACCACTGCGGGTTCCGACGTGGAGTCCGGCGCAAAGTCCGGGAGGCTGCCTTGTGGCGCCTCCGGAGCCTCCTCCTGATGGGTCCCTTCTCGGGATCCCACCTCGGCATCCTCAGCGTCGCGAGGGGTGGAGGCAGTCGGGATGGAGTCTACATCCGACGGAGCCAACGACCCGCTCGATGAAGCGGGAAGATCATCATCGGCCGGACTGCAGGCAGCGTGCGGCATTAGAAGGACACTATGTGACACAAAAGAGAAATTATGAATCATTCAGGAATCCGGATACTTACGATCTTGCCGGAGGCCTGGCCCTTGAGGGCCACTCTTCGTCACCAACGTTGGTGTTGGCGGAGCTGTCCGGGGGAATAGTCCTTCCCCTCTTGGACCCTTCGGCCTCCCATGTTGGGGAAGCCTTCCTCTTCCTCTCTCCTTTCTCTAGGAGAGAGTCCTCTTTCTCCTCCTCGTCTTCGGGGGAGGAGTCCGGCCCGAAGTCGTCGGACACCTGAAAACGGGAACTCTTTCGAGTACCCGTGGTCTCCTTCTTGGCCTTCTTCTCCGGCACCACATGCGGTGCCGGAACCAGCAGCCCCGCTAGGCGGGCGTTTGCTGGGTCTTCGGGGAGGGGAGCCGGACAGTCTACCTGTTCGGACGTCCTCTGCCAGTCCTGTCAAAGGAATTGGGGGTTTTAGATCCCGCATAGAGTCAAACTATGAAAGATAATAAATGTCCCATAGAGGATAACAAAGCTTACCTCGCCGGCCAGGCGCCTGGTGCTGAATCTGCGGTCTTCCGTCGCGGACGCGGGGGCTTCTTCGCCCTTGAACAGCAACCTCCAGGCGGCTTCGTACGTCGTGTCAAAGAGCCCGCTCAAGGCCTGGTGCTGTGCCGGATCAAACTCCCACAAACTAAAAGCCCGTTGTTGGCAAGGGAGAATCCGGCGGACGAGCATGACCTGGATCACATTGACGAGCCTAAGCTTCTCGTTCACCAGGGTCTGGAGACAGGACTGGAGTCCTGTCAGCTCCTCCGAACTACCCCATAGCAAGCTCTTCTCTTTCCAGGAGGTGAGCTGCGTAGGAATACCTGATCTGAACTCGGGGGCCGCCGCCCACTTAGGGTCGCGCGGCTCGGTGATGTAGAACCACCCCAATTGCCACCCCTTGACGAACTCCACGAAGGTCCCTTCGAGCCAGATGACGTTGGGCATCTTGCCCAACATGGCACCTCCGCACTCCGCTTGAGTGCCCTTCACAACCTTCGGCTTGACATTGAAGGTCTTGAGCCACAAGCCGAAGTGGGGTTGGATGCAGAGGAAGGCCTCGCACACAACGATAAACGCCGAGATGTTGAGGATGAAGTTTGGCGCCAGATCATGGAAATCCAGGCTGTAATAGTACATGAGCCCCTGGACAAAGGGATGCAATGGGAAGCCCAGTCCGCGGAGGAAGTGGGGAAGAAATACGACCCTCTCATGGGGCCTGGGGGTGGGGATGAGCTGCCCCTTGTCGGGCAGCCGGTGCGCGATGTCGCCGGATAGATATCCGGCACCGCGCAGTCTTTCGATGTGCCCCTCCGTGACGGAGGAGGCCATCCACTTGCCTCCCGCTCCGGACATGACTGGAGAAGGTTGAGACAAGATGTGCGGGCTTGGGCGCTGGAGCTCGAGTGCGCAGAGATGGATAAGCAAAGGAGGAAGAAGGCGTAGGTGAAAGGGTGGATCCTTATCCCCTTATATATGGGCGGACGAAAACTATGCGTCCCCACCGGCCTGGTAAAACTCGCTTATCTCCCAAGCGCCACCATCAATGGCGCAGTTGGGTTACCCACGTCCGTATTGATGAGAATCCCGAAATAAGGGGGACATGATCTCTGCTTCGACAAGACGTGCCAAGGAAACCGCTTCGCTAAACGCGCTGAGGTGGTATAGTAAAAATGATTCAAGTAAAGGCTTGGTAGTGGTGTGACGTCATGCCACAAAATACATCAGCAGATTGAACTTGTGTACATATTATTCTCTCTACGGTGGAATGTGGAATTTATTTTGCAGAGCCGGACACTAACCTGGTGTTCACAATCTTCTATGAATTATTCGGAGGAGGAACCCGCCTTGCAATGCTGAACAATATGTGCGCCGGACTCATCGTCATTGAAGCCTGGTTCAGGGGCTACTGAGGGAGTCCTGGACTAGGGAGTGTCCGGATAGCCGGACTATCATCGTCAGCCGGACTCCAAGACTATGAAGATACAAGATTGAAGACTTCGTCCCGTGTCCGGATGGGACTTTCCTTGGTGTGGAAGGCAAGCTTGGCGATACGGATATGTAGATCTCCTACCATTGTAACCGACTCTATGTAACCCTATCCCTCTCCGGTGTCTATATAAACCGGATGGCTTTAGTCCGTAGGACACAACAACCATTACAACAATCATACCATAGGCTAGCTTCTAGGGTTTAGCCTCCTTGATCTCGTGGTAGATCTACTCTTGTAATACCCACATCATCACTATCAATCAAGCACGACGTAGGGTTTTACCTCCATCAAGAGGGCCCGAACCTAGGTAAAACACTGTGTCCCTTGTCTCCTGTTACCATCCGCCTAGACGCACAGTTCGGGACCCCCTACCCGAGATCCGCCGGTTTTGACACCGACACCCACTTAGTTTCTTTTTGAGCTTTTATACATTTATAGCTCTAGTGCATCCGTTGCATGGCAATCCCTACTCCTTGTATTGACATCAATTGATGGGCATCTCCATAGCCCGTTTATTAGCCGCGTCAATATGACACTTTCTCCTTTTTTTTGTCTTCTCACACAATCCCTATCATCATACTCTACTCCACCCATAGTGCTATATCCATGGCTTATGCTCATGTATTGCGTGAGGGTTGAAAAGGCTGAAGCGCGTTAAAAATTATGAACCAATTGCTTGGCTGAAACTGGGGTTGTGCATGGTGGGAGTATTTTGTGTGACGAAAATGAAGCATGGCCTAACTATATGATTTTGTAGGGATAAGCTTTCTTTGTCTATGTTATTTTGATAAGACATGATTACTTTGTTAGTATGCTTGAAGTATTACTATTTTTATGTCAATATGAACTTTTATCTTGAAACATTTGGATCTGAACATTCATGCCACAATAAGCAAAATTACATTGAGAAATATGCTAGGTAGCATTCCACATCAAAAATTCTGTTTTTATCATTTACCTACTCGAGGACGAGCAGGAATTAAGCTTGGGGATGCTTGATAGGTCTCCAACGTATCTATAATTTTTGATTGTTCCATTCTATTATAATTTTTGACTTTTATATTATTTTTGGCACTAACCTATTAACCAGAGGCCCAGCCCAAATTGTTGTTATTTTGCCTATTTCAGTGTTTTGCAGAAAAGGAATATCAAACAGTCCAAATGGAATGAAACCTTCAGGATAGTTATTTTTGGAACAAACGCAATCCAGGAGACTTGGAGTGGACGTCAAGAAAGAAACGAGGCGGCCACGAGGCAGGAAGGCGCGCCCCCACCCTCATGGCTCCCCTGACCGACTTCCTTCGCCTATATATACTCATATACCTTGAAAAGATCCAGGAGCACCTCAAAACCCTATTTCCACCGCTGCAACCTTTTGTACACGTGAGATCCCATCTTGGGGGCTTTTGCCGGCGCTCCGCCAGAGGGGGAAGTGATCACGGAGGGCTTCTACATCAACACCATAGCCTCTCTGATGAAGTGTGAGTAGTTTACCACAGACCTTCGGGTCCATAGTTATTAGCTAGATGGCTTCTTCTCTCTCTTTGGATCTCAATACAAAGTTCTCCTCGATCTTCTTGGAGACCTATTTGATGTAATTCTTTTTGCGGTGTGTTTGTCAAGATCCGAGGAATTTTGGGTTTATGATCAAGATTACCTATGAACAATATTTGAATATCCTCTGAATTCTTTTATGTATGATTGGTTATCTTTGCAAGTCTCTTCAAATTATCAGTTTGGTTTGGCCTACTATATTGATCTCTCTTGCAATGGGAGAAGTGCTTAGCTTTAGGTTCAATCTTGTGGTGTCCTTTCCTAGTGACAGTGGGGGCAGCAAGGCAAGTATTGTATTATTGCCATCGAGGATAAAAAGCTGGGGTTTATATCATATTGCTTGAGTTTATCCCTCTACATCATGTCATCTTGCCTAATCTGTTACTCTGTTCTTATGAACTTAATACTCTAGATGCATGCTGGATAGCGGTCGATGTGTGGAGTAATAGTAGTAGATGCAGAATCGTTTCGATCTACTTGTCGCGGATGTGATGCCTATATACATGATCATGCCTAGATATTCTCATAACTATGCACTTTTCTATCAATTGCTCGATAGTAATTTGTTCACCCACCGTAATACTTATGCTATCTTGAGAGAAGCCACTAGTGAAACCTATGGCCCCCGGGTCTATTTTCCATCATATAAGTTTCCGATCTATTTTATTTTGCAATCTTTACTTTCCAATCTATATCATAAAAATACCAAAAATATTTATCTTATTATCTCTATCAGATCTCACTTTGGCAAGTGGCCGTGAAGGGATTGACAACCCCTTTATCACATTGGTTGCAAGGTTCTTATTTGTTTGTGTAGGTACGAGGGATTTGTGTGTAGCCTCCTACTGGATTGATACCTTGGTTCTCAAAAACTGAGGGAAATACTTACGCTACTTTGTTGCATCACCCTTTCCTCTTCAAGGGAAAACCAATGCATGCTCAAGAGGTAGCAATGGGCAGCTGAGATGCTGTTCTGGATCCCCCCTTCCTCCACTTCGACCCCAAGCCTATATATTCCGTACCTAGGGTTATGTTTAGGGTTAGCAAATATTAGATGAGATATTTGTGAGCTTTGCTCCTTCTACCACCTCCATTGGAGATCAAGGCTTCTTAGGAGAGGATCCACTTGTGGATTTCAAGACCTCCATCTTGGAGAAGACTACCATCATCAAGATCTCACCTCCTAGGAGTGGGAAGAACTCTACCATTGTATCTTTCCTTTGATTGTGTTTGTGACTTGTGGACCTTGTGTTGCTATTCTAGTGGATGTGTAATTTGGTATTTTTCTAGTGAATTCCTCTTTGTGTTCTTGGTGTTCTTCCTCTTTTCCCCTCCAAGTGTGAAAAGATCCATCTTAGGGTTTCACCATACAACATTGTCCAACATTTTTTCTCCTCCTGATTCTGATTTTGGTTGTTTGATGATTCTAATTTCTGCTCCTTCCCGATGTTTTATCCGATCACACGTTCCTCGATTTCCGAGTTTGCATTGGGAATCCATGTCGTCCATGTTCCTCGATTCTCTCATCTCCTTCATTTTGATAATGCTTTGGGAATCCATGTCCATCTATGTCAAAACTGGATAATCAACTGCTATAGCATTTGCAAGGCCTCCAGCAGCGCTTCACCAATACCATAAGGTGTGTTTGTGCCCATCCATCATGTAGAAAGAACAATATAAATATTTGAGAAAAAGAATGAAGTGTGAAAACATTAGATAATGTTCGGAAACTGGGAATTAGTACTATTCATGAGAAGAGAAGATGCAACAACAACAGACTAACCAAACTGGTATTTTGAACAATATTTCAATTCAGTAAAGATGCAGAAACAATAGACAAACCAAACTGTAAATAAACCATGACTACAACCATGCTCACGCTAAAAATGTGCTCATCAAACACTAGTAATTATGCCAAAATAATACCATGACTAAATAGAAGATCCTGAGCAGCCCCCTACTCTCAAGTTGTACAAAGTGTCAATGTCCATATTGAGAGATGCCACCTGATAAATAGTGTCCAGCATAACTGCATAGGCAGTGCAACCACATAAGCAGATGTGAAGGCTTTCAATATTGCTCCAATATCAACCTACGTCAGCTACAACATATTATTAACTTTGAGTTAAACGACATACTATATATATGGCAATACTAACTACACAATAAAGAGGCATGCTATGTCTTATAGACCTGAATCCAATGGAGTATTATATACAGTGAATCATCAACATCCGCATTGTAAAAAGAATATATGGAAAAAAACATGTACAAGCTAGTGAAGCACAGTAAGAGGAGACATTTAATAAGCAACAATAGGAAGCCCCCCGGGTTTGTTGATGTTGATAATAATCTATAAACTGGAAATAAGAAAAACTCATCATCATGAACTGGAAATAAGAAAAACTCGTCATCATGAACTAGAAATAGGAAAAACTCGTCATCATGAACCTGAACTGAACTATTTGCCTACCAAAATGTATGGATGGACTGTGATTTATGTAATCGGGTTTCTTCAATAGGAAAAGGGCATGACAAACACTTTTGAACTGAAACTGAAAGAAGATTATGTAAAAGAAAAACCAGGCTTAACAATAGCCAATTTTGTTAGAAGAAGTTGATGGAACGGAGGAGTGCTCATTGCTGTGTAAATAATCAATCTTAGACCCAATGTTTCAGTCAATAGATGCAAAAGTAGTAAATAGGAGTTCATTTCATTTACCACAAATAACTGGTTGATCTTCTAGCGACTGTTTTGCTCACCAGATCAAATTTTCTAGAAGATGAGGTAATCAATAGCTTGATCCCCAAATTCATGCATGAACAAGAATTCTAGAATTCAGTAGTAAAAAACACAAACAGAACACGAGGCAAGCGCTCCATAGGGGCTGGAGACGGCAACCTGAGTCACGGCTTATGCTTCCCATCCAGCGTGGTCGTTGGAGACAAAGATGAAGTGGAGGGGGTGGAGAGTGAACTACTATGCAAGGAGGAGAGAAAAGAATCTATGGCCACGACAAGGAGGATAGAAGGCGATGGCGAGTTGGCGACAGGGCCACAGTGGGAAGTGGGAAGTGAATGAGAAGCAGCGGGGTTGGTGGTGGGGTTGAAGGTGGCATGCGGGAATTCATCGGCATGGAGCGATGAGCTACAGGAGCTGGCGGCGGCGGGGATGGCTAGGGTTTGCCTGCCGCTTGCCTCGTGAGAGAGGATTGGGGAAGAGAGCTGGTAATGTTTCCTTTTCGAATGAGCCACACGACCCAACACCCGCCCAATCAACCATAGTAGCCCAAAACAACCACGGGGGTAGCTGCTCTTAGGCCCCTCCGAATGCTCCACCTTGTACAGGTGGTAAGGCTGCCATGTAGGCAAAAAACCTGATGTAGCAAGGTAATTAAGAGGAGAGAAATGAGTATGGTGACCCCAGGAAGAAATAATGCCAAGCACGAGAACCTAGGTAAAACACTTAAATGGAAGAATCCCACCAATGCATGAAGAATTTTAGTTGCAAAATCATTAAATGAAGGATGCTTAGCACCAACAAATTAAGCACCTATGCATTGGGGGTTTTAGTTACTAAAGTTTTTATTATGCTTAGCACCTCATGTAAGAACCAATACATTGGAAGTAGCCTTAGGCCTTGTACAATGGGAGGTGCTTAGGGAGATGCTTAGTAAAATAAACCGAGTTCTTCTTAAGCATCGGTGATTATTCCTACAGAACAGGCGCTTAATTAAGCGTCTATCCTCTACAAATAGGCACTGGTGTTTAGAGAAAAACTGGTTTATTTCTCTAAGCACCTACTCCAAGCACCTTGCATTGTACATGGCCTTAGGACGGCAGGCCCACGCTATGCCCACGTTCGCAACTTCGCATGGAAGCAGCATCTCACACACATCCAACGGCCACAAACGACTGAAACACAAGATCTGACAGCCAAAATTGCAATGGGCGTGAGACAACTGGGTTTAGGCTCAGTTTTACTATCCTAAATATATCAATATGATAATTTTGAGTCAAAATAACACTCTAGTAGTCATCATATGGGTGTCAATCCGCATAATTTGTGAAGCTCCATCCATAAATAGTTATGTAGTATCCATATTTAGAGGTTGGGGTGAGGGGCTTGTATGAAGCTCACTCCATACCCAACCGTCAGCATGGGGGAGTTTCGACTTCTTCATCCTCGTGCCATGATGTGGTTTTGAAGCTACACGGCTCATGCACACACAACACGCACACTAATAATCATCGGTGAGCTATGATGACTATCCACACATCCATTAATGGTGTCCACCGCTCCCCTTGATTCCCAAGCCGAATGTTCGAATAGCCACACTACTTCATCCTCGACTATTAAACCCTGACGGTATGGTGTCCCCATCACCAAAGTCATGGTCGCCTCCTCCGCAATCCCCATTGCTTCCTCCCCTCCTATTTTCTCCACCGTTTGGGATAATGCCACTGCAAGAATGCAACCTATTGGATCAATTTGGCGGCGGAGCAGAACGACCTATCACACACCAATGCAAACTCCCCCCGCAACAGCCGCCAGATCCTCCTCCCGTGGTGGCAATGCATTTAGCGCTTGTGGGGAATCTAGCGCATCTCGTAGCTCTGTTGGTGGATGCAAGGGATCCAGCCCCCTCGTCTGAGTGAAGGAGGAGGATGTCGTTGTCCCTAGCCCAATTGGTCCCATTATCCCAGTGAACGACGTCGTCTTGGCCGAGGCCACCCGGACATGAGCGATAAATCATGGGTAGGTTTGGGAGGTATATATAGCCATCGGACATCGGAGGCACCCAGTGGGAGCCCCACATGCCATAGATCCCCCTGTAGGTGCCTACCTTACAAGGGCACCTACAAGAGGCTCCTAGGGGTCCAAGGCCTCTCTTGGTGTGGGCCCTAGGACCACTGGTCCTCTAGTGATGCAAAAACACTCATGGATTTTCTTGGATTTTTTGGGGAGTTTTTGTATGGTCATTTTTTGAAGTACCAAAAACAACAGAAAACATGAAGTGTAAGTGGGCACTCAATTAATAGGTTAGTCACTCAATTTTTTTAAGAAACATTGCAAACTTACATGATGATAGTCATGAAGCATACAAAAAATATTGATGTGTTGGAGATGTATCAAGACCTATCCATTAATTCGAGGCCAAATTACTAAGTAGGTTGTGTGGCACCTCCCATAAATTGAAGTATGCATAAGATTGAACCACATCGGTGGCAAGTGATACGTCTCCGACGTATCTATCATTTTTTATTGTTCCATTATATTATAGTATCAATCTTGGATGTTTTATATGCATTTATATGCTATTTTATATCATCTTTTGGGACTAACCTATTAACCTAGAGCTTAGCGCTAGTTGTTGTTTTCTGCTTGTTTTTGGTTTTCCAGAAAATCAGTACCAAACAGAGTCCAAATGGTACAAAAAGTTTTGACGATTTTTCTCGACATAAGAGACCCTGGAAGCTTCAGGAGGAGACCAGAGGATATATGAGGAGACGACAAGGCAACCTGGCGCGCCCGGGGGGCGCCCTGTTGCCTTGTGGGCCCCTCAAGGCTCCGTCTGATCTAACTCCACTTCTATAAATTCTCATATATTGTGAAACTAACAAAGAGCCACCCGAAACACTTTTTACATTGCTGCAAGTCTCTGTTCTTCCATGATCCCTTCTGGAGGCCCTTTCAAATACTCTGCCGAAGGGGGAATCGATCACGAAGGGCTTCTACATCAACTTTGTTGTCCTATCGATGATGCATGAGTAGTTTACCACAGACATATGGGTCTGTAGATAGTATCTAGATGTATTCTTCCCTCTCTTGTGTTGGGAAACATAGTAGAAAACAAAAAAATTGCTCCACGATACCTAGGAAAAAATATGAAGATGAATATAGTGTCTGGATCAACGATCATTACCGACTCCGGGAGTGCATCGAAAGTTCATGAGTCGGTGTAGATCATAATTGGAGTCCCTCAAACATCGATGAAAATCCCACAAACCGCACTTGAACAATCCCTTGAACGGAAGACTGAAAGCACGACCTCTCTACTTGGTTGCAAGCATACGGTCTTCACAATCCGGCAGCGCTTCGCCGTCCAGAGCTAATTGTCGTTGGAGAATTAGAGGGAGGAGATTAGAACCACATGGGGCTTCTAATTATGAGGATTAGTGGTGGTTAGGGCTAGTTCTAATTAGTCAACTAGGACAACTAGAACTAGAACTAGATCAACTAGAGGAGGCTCCAAAACTTGTGTTCTCAATAGAGCAAAATCCCCTAGTATATATATGTTGGAGGGGAGAGAGGGGCAACCAACAAAGGGGCAGGAGTCCCCTTTGGTGCACCAGCCATGGGGGGGGGTCAACTCCCACCCCAAGTAGGATTTGGTCCCCCTTGATAGGAAAAGGGGGCGCCACTTCCATATGGGCCTTTGTGGCCCATATCTCCTTCCACCACTTGGCATTTTAAGGCCCATTGATATTAATTTAAATATATAAATGTTCTAAATATGTTCAGACCACTATATATCATTTAACATCTCTGGAAACATTTTCTACCTATATATATTAATCGCTAATACCTAATATTACCCAATATTCACCGAAACCCTTCCGGTGACCCGAAACGCTTCCCAAACCTCTCAGAACTATTCCAGATATTAATGAAACAATTCCACAAATTTATTCTCATCACTCCCGCCACACTAACACTCAGCAGATAGTGATCACCTTAAGTTTGTAACCTCATAGGTTCGGTAAATCATAGACATGAACGAAACTCCTTCGTTCAATGACAGATAGCGGAACCGTGGACATCCATATCGGTCCCTATGATTACACAAATGATATTCGAGTGAACCCGTGGTTATCATGTGATGTTCCCTTTGCTTCATGATACTTTACAAAACCCAGTGTGCCTCGGTATCCTCTCGAGTCATCACCATGCTCACTATCCCGTTGCTCCCGCTACCGGTTTTGTTCTTCTTTCTCGTTGACGTATTCCAGCATCCTGTGGCATAGTCACCTGTGTCTGGCCAGACGGTGATGGATGCCATCACACCGAGAGGGCCCTAAGAATATCTCTCCATCGTTGGAGGAGCAAATGTCGCTCTTTAGCTATCCTGTCACTTGTCAAACTTTCCGGTGAACCTGAAAGTTGTCGTTATGATCACCTTGTTACAAATGACGTTTGAGCAACCCCAAAGCTCACCATCTGTAAATGATAGAGACACTCTCATGGTCCAAGGAACTAAAACACATGCTAACACTCCATATTATAACAAATGATTTTAGACGATATAATCACAAAGTATAGCAGACAAGTATTGGGTCGATTCAATATGATCATTCTTCTAACTTCATACCCTCAATATTGTTTTAGGACTATCGTTATAGTTAACGATATCATAAGATCTGGAAATTGTGATCACCAACAACACTTGAACCAGTCTTAGAGTCGAGACCGGGAACCTATTGTTAACCGTTTATCATTTCACAGGTCTTATGAGTTTCCCATTGAATCGCATATTCCATGATCATAGCAGTTATAGCATGAAATATAAACTCTTAATTATGGTAATGGAAATATAATAATATAATATAATATTATTGCCTCTAGGGCATATTTCCAACACTTTGATCTTCAATACCATGTTCTCCTTGATGTTCTTGGAGTTCTATCTTATGTACTCTTCTTTTGCGGTGTGTTTATTGGGATCCGATAATTGTGGGTTTATGATCTGAATATTCATGAGAAGTAATTAAGTCTTTTCACGACTTTATTATGCATAATTGTTATAGCTTTGTATTTCTCTCTGATCTATCTGTTTGGTTTCGCCAACTAGATTGATTTATCTTCACTCGGACAGGTGCTTTGTGAAGGGTTCAATCTTGCGGTGTTCTATATCCCAGTGATAGAAAGGGACAAGACACATTTTGTATGTTGCCATTAAGGGTAAAATGATGGAGTTTATTCATATTAGTTGAGTTTACTTTGTCTACATCATGTCATCTTGCTTAAGGCGTTACTCTATTTTTATTAACTTAATACCCTAGATGCATGCTGGATAGAGGTCAATGGGTGGAGTAATAGTAGTAGATGCATGGAGTCGGTCTACTTGTCTCGGACGTGATGCCTGTATACATGATCATTACCTTGAATACCATCATAACTCTGCACTTTCTTATCAATTACCCAACAGGAATTTGTCTATCCACCGTATGCCATGTGTTCGAGAGAGAACCATGTAGTGAAAACTATGGCCCCCGGGTCTACTTTAATCATATATAAAAATCCAAAATATATTTTCTTCAATCTTATTTATTTTATTTTCTTTTTTAATTTATCTATCTACCACTACAAAATTTGATCCTTGCAATTAACGAGTTCAAGGGGATTGACAACCCTCTTGCCCGCGTTGGGTGCAAGTATTTGCTTCTGTGTGTGCAGGTGTTGTTCACGAGGCTTTGCGTAATTCTCCTATTGATTCAATAAACCTTGGTTCACACTGAGGAAAAATACTTATCTCTACTGCACTGCATCTCCTCTCCTTTTTGGGGAAAATCCCAGCGCAGCTTACAAGTAGGAGCAAGCGGCCTCTCAAAAAGCTTGCCTATTTCTCTACAGTGACAAAGGACGTTGGCTCATCATTTTGCAAGATGCCAAGGCGACATGGCAGCACCTGGTGAAAGAGATTAATCAGCTTTTTGGATGTCAGCTCTGCTTGTTTTACTCAAGATCCTCATTTTTGTAATAGAGCTAGTGATAGGCTGGCATCCTTTGCTAGAACTAGTCATAGAATCGTGACTTGGATAGGCTCAGGGCCGTTGGAGGTCCTTGAGATTTCTAGAGATGATTGTAAAGACTTTCTAATATTTTTTAGAAAAGGAGGAAGACCCCCGGCCTCTACATCTGGCGATGCATGCCACTTTATTAAATTTCACAAAAACTTACAAAGCAATACATTAGAAAGTCTGAAGCCACCTGTCGGTGTCAAAACCGGCGGATCTCACGTAGGGGGTCCTGAACTGTGTGTCTAAGGCTAATGGTAACAGGAGGCGGGGGACACGATGTTTACCCAGGTTTGGGCCCTCTCTATGGAGGTAATGCCCTACTTCCTGCTTGATTGATCTTGATGAATATGAGTATTACAAGAGTTGATCTACCACGAGATCGTAATGGCTAAACCCTAGAAGTCTAGCCTATGAGATTATGATTGTTGTGGGGTAACCCTAGAAGTATAAACCCTCTGGTTTATATAGACACCGGGGGGGACTAGGGTTGTACAAAGTCGGTTACAGAGAAAGGAATCTACATATCCGAATCACCAAGCTTGCCTTCCACGCCAAGGAGAGTCCCATCCGGAGACGGGACGAAGTCTTCTTGTCTTGTATCTTCATAGTCCAACAGTCCGGCCAAAGTATATAGTCTGGCTGTCCGAGGACCCCTTAGTCCAGGACTCCCTCAGTAGCCCCTGAACCAGGCTTCAATGACGATGAGTCTGGCGCGCAGATTGTCTTCGGCATTGCAAGACGGGTTCTTTCTCCGAATACTCCAAAATAAATTCCGAACACAAGAATCCTGTCCGGTTCTGCAAAACAGGTTCCACACGCACCCGTAGAGAATACAATATTTCACAAGTCCAATCCGCTGACAATTTTGGTAGCACGACATAACGTCATTACTCGGCCATGATTTTGAATCATTTTCTAGCCTGCTGCCCCACGTCTTGGGGGGCGGTTTTCATTGGCACGTCTTGTCAAAGCAGAGATCGTGTCCCCTTATTATGGGATTTTCATGAACACGGGCGTGGGTAACCCAACCATTCGGTTGGCATAATTCCTCGGGAGTAGGCATGTTTTAAGGCCATGGAGGGGATGGTTGATATTCGTCGCCCTTATAAAGGGTTTAGGGCATGTCCTCTTTCTTCTATGCTAGTTCTTCCCTCGGCCTCCCTCCTCAAGTTCCAACACCCAAGGGTCAATCCAGTCGCTTCAAGCTTCCAGCCATGTCCAGACCCAGCCTTCAAGGCCGGTGGATGGCATCTTCTGTCATAGAGGAAGACATCTCGAAGCTTAGGGAGGCAAGATACTTGACTGCGGAAATCTACCACAGGCTTCCTACTCAAGGGCAGGTTATTCCTACTCCCAGATCCAATGAGAGGGTCGTGTTCATCTCTCACTTCCCCGAGGGCTTGGGTTTTCTCTCCATCCCTTTGTTCGAGGACTTATGTTTTACTACGGGCTAGATTTCCATGATCTAGCTTCGCACTCCTTCCTCCACATCTCGGCGTTCATTACCACGTGTGAGGCCTTCCTCCATATCTCCCCACACTTCGGCTTATGGCTCAAGACCTTTAGCGTGAACCCGAAAATAATCGGCGGGAGACAAGCGGAGTGTGGAGGTGCTTCAATAAGCAAGCTTATCAACTCCACTTGGCCAAAGGGCTCCTACGCAGAATCTTCTGATTTATGGCCGCGGGAGTGGTTTTACATCACCGAACCCCGAGGTACAAAGCGGGTAGCTGCTCCTGCATTTAGGTCCGGTCCTCCGCCACAACTCGCATCGTGGATTAACAAGGCGCTGGACTGGGGATCTACAGACAAAGTGCAGACACTACAAAGCCGCATCCGAAGCCTTATTGAGAAGGACACCGACCTCATTGATGTAATCCAAGTAATCTTAGTCCGCCGGATCCTACCATGTCAGTGACGCCCTCTCCGTATGTGGGAACGGACTCTTTAGTACCTCTCTGCCACGATGCTCAGAGAGATGTGGAAATTGTTCTTCGGTGCACGAAAACACTGGCCGGATACTACAGAAGACATCGGTCTTGACTGCAACAATCCGGATACTCTAGTAAGTACTCGACCCCCGAACACGATTTAGTCAAATTATTCACGACAATGTACTGATAACACTCTATCCAGCTAGGGCTGGCTAAAGAAGGCGGAGAGAATCAGGTGTCCGGCTCCACTTCCCAAAGATACTGCCAATCCGTTGTTAACAAGGATGCTGGCTCTGGCGCCATATCAAGTGCCAACGGGGAAAGATAAAGAAGAGGACAAAGAGGCCCAAGGCAGCTTCCACTCTAGAGGCTCACCAGGCAATTCGTCTGGGGAGATTAAAACTCCTGCCTCCAAAGGTGGAAGGGGAGGGCAAACTGACATCCCTTCTCCCCATGGGAAGAAAAGGGCCGCTTCCGAAGACTCGGAAAGAGAAGCTCGTAAGCGGGGGAAGGTATCCCAGTCAGGGGGTGATATTGACATGCAGTCGCCCCGTAAAGATAGGCCCTCAGCCGCATCGTAAGTGAATCCAGGTGTTTTAAACATGTCCCGTTCTTTCCTGGCTATAAGGGTAATATTTTAAACTCATGTTTGCAGTCCGGCATGCAACCTTCCTTAACAGTCCTCCTGTTCAGGGGATCTACTTCCGGAGATGATGGAGAGCGAGACGCCTCCACAGATTTCCCTACCTAATGAGGCAGACGATGCCGAGGTGTCATCTCGGAGGATCCCTCCCAATCTGCAAGCGGCGCAAGGGATAGTGAGCATCGGGGCACAAGGTAATACTTCGGCCGCCCAGGGTCCGGGGTGTGCGGCCCCTACAGGGAACAACAAAAGTCTCTAACTATCAAGTGTTCAAGGGACGCCGGATGCTTTGACGGACCTTTTTCAACATGCCTCCGTCTCAGAGGAACATCACACTTTAATGGGTACGGTGTTAGAAAGAGTTCGTTCCGCGAAAAGCGGATTGAATGAAGCCTTTTCTAGCCTACTGAGAGGCTTCTAGGTACGTAGTGTTATGTCAATTATTCTGTAAGTGCCAATTGCACCTGTGTATAGATAGTAGCCCCCGAGACTCTGGTTGTCATCCCGCGGGATGCGATCAGAGGATCCAAAATATATGCCCAGGGAATGATATGACTAATTGAAACACAGGTTGTTACATCCGTTGGGACGCCCAAGCAATCGAGGTAGCACATTCAAAGCAGAAAGTTGATGTGGAGGATGATGACATCATGCTTTTGAACAGGCGGCTCGACGAGGCGCAAGGTATGTCTCCGGGGCACTCAGTACATGGTAGTATTGTGAAATGAGCGTGATACTGAAAATTTGTATATGCATAACTGCAGATAGTGCGCCACAGTTAAGACCCTTCGGGCGGAACTTGCCCGGGCCAAGGAGAAAGCCAGGATGAGTAATGCGGCTGCCGAAAAGGCAGCCGCCGAATTAAAAGTGGAGTAGACCGCTCGGCGTCAGTGCGAGAAGAGGATATCCACCATGGCACTTGAGTTGAAGAATGCCACTAGACGAAGCCAAGATCTTGAGAAAGATAACGAGGCCAAAGCGGCCGGACTGGTCAAGGCCTTGCAAGAGGCGAAAGAAGCCCGGTCCGAGTTTAGAGCTGCTCGGGAGGAAATCCGGCAAGCTGGGGAGATTGCGGCTGGTAAGCCCTTTTTATTGCAAACTAAGTTTGGCGATCCAAAGTATGCGCCGCTTAATCAACAGTATGCTACCGAGGTGAATCAGTATTTCCACGCGCAAGAAGGACATGCAACGGAAAAGCTGTTTTGGTCGCAATTTGACACGCCGAAGCGTCCACTGTTGAATGAACAGATGGCCCAATGGGCCGAGCTCCATAGGATGTCCGGCACTACCATGAAGGACGTCATAGCCCGGCTGTGGCCAACTGAACCCATTCCGGGTAGTTATTTCGGGTTGGTGCGGCGGCTTGTTAATGCGGTGTCGTGTATCGATGCTGTGAAGCGGTCAACATGCATAGAAGGTGCACGGATGGCCCTTTCCCATGTCAAGATATACTGGGCGAAGATGACGACCACCAATGTTGCAGCGCAGAGTCCACCCGAAGGCAAGGACCTTAACATGCCATAACATTACTTTGAAGATGTCCTAGAAGGTGCGTGCTTAATAGAGGGTCAGTGCTCGAAAAATATTATGTTCGAGTGAGGTGTATCAAAATTGTAATAGCAATATTGTGATACATTTAAGGCTATGTTTTTATACTTTTTGCCCGAAAAGTTATAGTGCCTCCTGTGCGGCCGTTTTATTATATATATATAGTCAATCTGAAAGTTTGCAGTCGTCGGCTTCAGCCCCCGTGCGTATAATGCAAGGGTGTTCGAAAAAGCACCTGATCACACTTGACCCAACGTCTTGGTCCGTAAAGGAGGTGTTAGTGTGCCGAACAACACTACGAAAAAAAGACACATCCGTGACATTTTGGGCCGAACGAATTTTTTTTCTGTCATACTTATGACACTTCTATGACGATAATTATGACAAAACCCGGTATCATCATAGATGTGGTGGGCTCCTACTTCTATGACAAAAAATCATGACAAAAAATGGGCTTTTTGTCCTGGGCGGGCCGGAGACGCAGCTGCATGACATTCTTTGGGCCGTCCATGATGGAAAAAACCGTGGTAGAAGCGAGGGCGAGGAAAATTTCGGGGAGTTCCCGGTTACGGTGGGTGGTCGAGGGCCGAGTGATGCACGTTTCTCTCGTACACGTACGCACGTGTGTGCGAGTCGTTGGCTCTAACTGAACCCGAGCGAGGCGTTGGGCTCCAACTAAACCCAAGAAATTGCACTGCAGGCTACGCGCTAATGAACCCGAGCGATCGATCGATGGCTGTTAACTGAACCCGATCGAGCGATTCCTTCGCTTCTGCTGCTAACTGAAGCCGATCGATGCTGCCTCTGGATGAACAGTGAGCGTTGCGGGGGGTGGATGAACAGTGAGCGGTGGGGGTGGATGAACAGGACCCCGTGGCGTTGCCTCTGGATGAACAGGACCCCGATCGATCGAGCCGGTTGGGGCTGGATGAACAGGACCCCGTGGAGGGCTGGATGAACAGGACGAACCTGTGGAGGGCTGGATGAACAGGAGACGATGGAGGGGTGCCCGTGGAGGGGTAGTTGAACAGGAGCCCGTGGAGAGAGGTGGTTGAACAGTAGCTGGTGGAGTAGCGCGCGGTGGAGGCTGGATGAACAGGAGCCCGTGGAGGCTGGAGGAGGTCGACGGTGGATGAACAGTAGCGTGGAGGCTAGAGGAGGTCGACGGTGGAGATGAACAGTATCCCGTGGAGTCCCGTTTTGCGGTACACCACACCCCTCCCGATGAACAGGACCCCCATTTCGACCGTAGAGCTCCAACACAAGTCTGTTTCGTCCGTTTTGCGGTACGCCACACCCCTCCCTATCAACAGGACCCCTATTTCGACCATAGGAGGTCTGTTTCCTCCGTTTTGCGATACGCCAGACCCCTCCCGATGAACAGGATCCCGTTTCGAACGTGGCCGGTCGAACACAAGGCCATTTCTTCCGTTCTGCGGTACACCAGGCCTCGTTTCCATCACCTGTTCCATCCAAGCCGGTTGGCTCCCACGCGTTCTGTTGCCTCCCGATGAACACGACACATTCCGTTGCCTCCCCATCAACACGACGACGGCGCAGTTTCTCCGTTCTGACCCAGCCATGTACACGAGCCCTGGCCATACGTATGCGCGAGTAGGCGTTCGAGACCCCACCCATATGTATGTACGTGGTCGTATTTTCTTTCTTGCACCCTGGCCGTTGTATGTACGTGTACATGCTACGTGTGCGCCTCTACTACGACATGTGCGCGCCTCTACTATGACACGTGCGCGCCTCTACATCCACCAGTATGTACGTACACGTTCGCGACCAGAATGACAACGCTACGTACGCTTCGACCAGGCGGGTCCCAACTGTCAGGCACTTCCTTGCGTGCGAAGATGTAGCTGGTGGGTCCCAACAGTCAGGGGGGCGAATCATTTTTTTTGCCCGGACGCACTTCCTTGTGTGCGAAGATGTAGCTGGTGGGTCCCAGCAGTCAGGGGGGAAACGTTTTTTTGTGAAATACGGTGGCCCATTTGGTGGGTCCCTGCTGTTAGGTGGAGGAATAATTATTTTGCGCGTAATAAGGAGGCACTTCCTTGCGGCCGCCGTGGACCCAGCTGTCAGTCTCTCACATACAATACTCTTCCGATGGAAGTCGTTCCTTGACCAGGTTGACCATGCCGCGCCGAGAGCACCAGGGCGGTGGACGACGGCGAGGCCTAGGAAGGGGACAACGCGGAGCCGGGGAAGACGCGGCAGTGGAAGCCCGCGCGGAGAGGAGTACGAGGGTTCACTGGTTTGGCTGCGGTGTGAGGCTACCATCGCTGCAGAATAACAGGGGGTGTGGGTGAGTAGAGGGATGGCCTGGCCAGTGGTGGGAGTAGTAGGGGGCGGTGAGGCCTCCGCTGCATCACAGTCGACCACGGGAGGCAGGAGCACGCGACACGACCACAGCTGGTTTGGGCGGCTGGAGCAAGAAGACCAGAGGTTGAAGAAGCACTACGTCCATTGGATGGACATCGTACGGTCACTAGAGCTAGAATCATTCATATTGACTAAGTTGACAAAGCCCTCCGTCCCCGTCAACTTAGTTGGCCCACAAGTCATCCTCCCACTATGATGGGTCCCAGCTAGCAGGGGGTATTCATTTTTTGTGCATAGTAAGGAGGCACTTACTTGCGTGCGAAGATATAGCTGGTGGGTCCAACATGTCAGCGGGGGGAACGTTTTTTTCGCGAAATACAGAGGCCCTTCAAGTGGGTCCCAGCTGTCAGGTGGAGGAATCATTATTTTGCGCGTAATAAGGAGGCATTTCCTTGTGTGCGGCCGTGGACCCAGCAGTCAGCCTCTCCACATGCAGTCCTTGTTCGATGGATGTCGTTCGTTGACCACGTTGACCAGGCCGCGCCGAGAGCACCATGGCGGTGGACAACGGCAAGGCCTAGGAAGGGAACGACACGGAGCCGGGGAAGACTCGGCAATGGTTGCCCACGCGGTGGGGAGTACGAGGGTTTACTGGTCCGGCTGCCGTCGCCGGAAAATAACAGGAGGTGTGGGTGAGTAGAGGAATGGCCTAGCCAGCAATGAAGTAGGGTGGGGCAGTGCGGCCTATGAGGCAGCACAGCCGGCCACGGGAGGCGGGAGCAGGCAGTCCCACCGGAGCTGGTTTGGGCGGCTGGAGCAAGAAGATCAGATATTGAAGAAGCAGCACGGCCATTGGATTAACATCCAACGGTCACTGCTGCTAGAATTGTTTGTGGACTAAGTTGACAAAGCCAAAGTACACGTCAACCTAGTAGACCCTCAAGTCAGCCTCCAAATCTGTCCCAAACAGCATACAGCCCAAAATTTCTAGCCAGATTCAAATTAATGTTAAATCTAAATATACCTTAATTTAAATTCAATGAAATTTTACCTGCACAAAAACAATGAAATTTAAAATATCAAAATCCGAAAGAAAACAGTATTTTGGAACTAATTGCATGTTTGCTGTATTTTTTCATTTTACAGCCCATTTATTATTACTTATAGCCCATTTCTTATTACTTATAGCCCATTATGCATCCCTCCTCATCTTGAAAGGTTTCCAGCCCAGCAGGGCGTAGAAAAGCAAGTAGGCCTACGTTGGTTATTGTGCAAAAAACAAAATAGCTGGCTAGCCATTTTCAGAAAGGAAAAAAACAAATTGGGTTGATCATGTGCTAAACATATGAAATAAAAGCCTCGGCTAGTGGGCCATGGGTCCCGCACAACCCAGTTGATACCCTTTTCCATCCCAAAAAAACAAAATTACTACGCGCGCTGCTGGGTCCCTACTGTCATCCTCACCATGTACAGTCATCTCCTTATTCCTCTCGGTTGTTGACCATGTTGACAACACCGGAGGGCGGCGCCGCGGTGAGCAAACCAAGGCGGAGGATGATGGTGAGGCCTCGGACGGGAACGAACAGGAGTCGGGGAAGATGTGCAGAGTTTTAGGGTGCGATGTGGCCATGATGCGTGCGCGGCAACACAGCCAGCCGTGGGAGGCGGGAGTAGGCGGTCCCGCTGGCGCTGGTTTGGCTTTGGCGGCTCAAGGAAGAAGAGACTGAAGAAACACGACAAACGTTGAATGTCAATCCAATGGTCAAGGTTGGCACAATCGTTTGTTGACTAAGCCGACACCAAGTAGCATACTTTTTTATATATAGGAAGAAAAGAAAAAATGGGCTCGTTGGCCTGATAACATTCCCAAAACTGCGACCGTTCGATCTTGTGTTGCAACTAAAACTGCGAGGAAAATGCGTTTGTCTGTCGTTCTCCTCACAGGGAACGTTCGCCACATAAGTGACTAGCACCCTTGGGTTTCAACCGAGAGGTCTTGGGTTCGAGTCCCAGGAACTCAAAATCAAAGACTTGGGAAGGCGTACAGAACAAGCTAGTGTACCAGTAAAGAGACGTTGCCGAGTTTTAGAAAAAAGAGAGACGTGCTCCTATAGCTGGTTCGTATCCAAACCTAGACTATGACTATATATGGTGCTATTCTACTCTGCAAGTAATGAAACTGACATATCCAATGTTCGCTTCTCCTCTTCTCTACTTACTCTGCCTAGCATCAAAAGCTCTGGCCGCAGCAACCATGTCCGCTGGCTGCTCATCCACCTGTTCTTCAGCAGGCAACAACCAGATATGCGCCAAGTCGCCACCCGTACCATCGCCTGTGGGTCTCATCACACCCTTGCCGGCACGCGCACCACAGCCGATTGCTCATCGCAACCCGCTGCTGTTGGTATGGTGCCACTGCTACAAATCACGCAGAGTCATCCGTCGCGTCTCAACCACAATCCTCAACCCTGGCCGAGTCTTCTACAAATGCCCGAATCATGGGGTAATAATATGTTTAAGTGTTGTTCTGCTGCTTTTAGTTGCTGATTTTTTTAATATTTTGGTTGATGATCTTCCAATTTGATTCGTGCAGAAAAGGGAAGATTCGTGTGATTTGTATTTCTGGGAAGTTGTTGATGTGGGGGAATGCAACTACGCTGATTATTTGGTTAGCCGAGGAATCCCAATACCAGCAAGTTGGGGTGTTGGACAAGTAACTGAAGGAATGGCGGAAGAGGAAGATGCAGAGCAGAAGGTTAAAGATGCAGTTCCTCTGATCATGGCCAAGCAACAGCTGCTGAACGGCCTTGACAGCAATGAGGAGATGAAAGAGCTTGTGAAGATAATGGGAAAAATCGATGTGCTCTGTAGGATGATTGTCTCTTTATTTGCAGTGTATGTAGCACTCGTGATGTATTCAATGGCTATGACATGAGCACTTTGCCGAAACTAGTAATGAATGAAACATGTGTAGCAGGCTGGGCATAGTGTTGTGAACATCTAATGATTTCTATTAACTGAAATCAGGGGGTATCCCCTTTTGCTCATAAATAAATAAATAGCAGAGGCCCTGTCGGGTCAGCTTTGTTCTCATTCGAAGACGTCGAGCAAAGTGCAGTTCAACAGCAAACTATGTCATCAAATTCAAGTTTCACAGCCAAATATGAGTACAACTAAACAACAATGTCATCATGTTTTAGTTGTCATACAATCACCAAACACAAAGCAGCATACATAACAAGTGATGTTCTCACACCAAAATGCTAAACAACATGTTCATCAGGTTTCAGTTGTCATAGCAAACACAATTTTACATAGTAGATAAAAAACGTCTTCTGACAGACAAATACGACAAAAGCAATGTAATCATCATCCGCAGCAGCAGCATCAACATCTTCGCCATGTGTATCAGTCTGAATCGTAATTCCCCATGGTGTCATCTTCTTCTTCGTCCTCAACGTCCTCGAACGTTGGCTTCTTCTTGATCAACTCTTGTATGTCCACAGCACGACATGCAATCTTTTCGCCGGCATCATTGCCATGATGGTTCTCAAAGATATTAGGAACATCTGTGTTATCTTGTACATCAGGAGCAGTGTAAGCATCATCTTGTTGTGCAACTTCATTAAACGAATTCCTCTGCTCAAACCTTTGCAATACTCTCCAGTCATCGCTATGTGCAAATGTGTCTTCCAAGAAAAATATCTGTGTTGCTTGATTTGCCAAAATAAAAGGCTCATTGGTCTGGTACACCGCCTTGACATTGATGGATTTGAAATAATCATCAGCTCTGGGTTTTGCGATCCTGGAAAACAGGTTATACCAACGACAGCACAACAGAACCACACACCAATGATCCTAGAAACTGGAGATATACTGCAACTGAACAATGTCTATTATGTTAGCATACATTTCAGTTGTCTCTTTGTCATACGTATCCGTGCTCATGATGGCACTATTTTTTGTCTTCCTGCCTTCGTCTCGTGCAAGGGTGTTGTAGCGCACATCTCCAACTACGCAAGATTCATAATGTCTTACCCGAGTATCAGGATCCATTGCTAGTGAGTAAAGGGTATCATCAACTGCCTACACATCCTCCCGCATCTTCTTAACCTATGGTTAGAAAATAAACAAGTTGATTATCTTATGTACTCAATATATTAAAAAAACTGACAGTGCAATTCAAAAGCTTACATGGCTCTTGAACCATTTCGCAAATCCTGCCATAACCAGTTTGTCAATGTTTCTTGGATTTTGTGACAGTAACTCCTTTTTGTAGATGCTGCACAACATAGTGATCGCGTCAAACATCTAAATATATAAGAATGTGCTGCAAGTTTAGTAGATTATGATGTATAAGCTGTAGTACTGCACTTACTTGATATAAGGTAGTATCTCAGGAAAGTTATTCAACACATACTAAACCATTTTGTCCAAATCTTTAGGTTTATCCTCTTGTTGACTCTTCCCTGTAACTCGAACAAAATAATCGAAAACATTGAACCCGGGATTGTCTTCACCCACCTCTTTGCTAAGCTGATCAGCTGTTTCAATGTATTTTGAGCAGAATGTCAACGCTTCTGTAGCAATGTAGGCCTCTGCAATGGAACCCTCGGGTCTAGCTCTGTTCCTAACATAGCCCTTGAAAGTGCCTAGCCGCCTTTCAATAGGGTACATCCAGCCATACTGTACTGGACCTCTAAGTAGTGCCTCATCAGGTAGATGAACAGCCAAATGCACCATCACATCAAAGAATGCTGGAGGATATATCTTCTCAAGGTCGCATAGGATAGTTGGTATCTTGTCTCTAAGACGCTCCAAAGCATCTATCCTGATATTTCTACTGCAAAGTTCCCTGAAGAATTGTCCCAACTCTGCAACTGCTTTGTATAAGTCAGGACGGCCCAATCCTCTAAGGATAATAGGTAAAACCCTTTGAAGTAGGATGTGGCAGTCATGCGTTTTCAATCCTTGTACCTTGTTTCCATCTGCACTGACTCTCCTTTCAGGGTTGGAAGCAAATCCATGTGGGAATCTCACACGTGAGAGGACCTCGCAGAATTCTTTTCTTTTTACCTTGTCCAAGACGTACACAGCTGGTGCCATATCCTGTGGTTTACCTTCATCTTGCACCTGCAAATCCTTTCTGATACCCAGGTGTGTCAAATCAATCCTAGGTTTTAAGGTATCTTTCGTCTTGCCTTCAATATTAAGAAGTGTGCCGATAATGCTGTCACATATATTTTTCTTGATGTGCTTCACATCAAGATTATGCCGCAGATCCGAATCTTTCCAATACTCCAAGTCCCACAAAGTGGACCTGCGGGTAAACAATAATCTCTCTTTTTCCCTGCCATGCTTCCTTTTCCCGCTACCATTACCAGGATGGTTTCCTGGTGTAATATGACTGACCTTCTCTAATTCCACTTGCAACTCATCGATGGTGAGCCTCTTTGGCGCATCACGATTTTCATGCTTTGCATTGAACACATGTCTTCAGTATTTTCTAGGATGCGGCTTGTCCTTGGCAAGGAAACGGCGGTGTCCAATGTAACAGATCTTGCTAAGTATTGCGTATGACAGCGGATTCCTGTCACAGTGAACATATGCATTGTAACCATGTGTCGTTCGCCCTGACAAAGTGCCCAAAGCCGGATAATCATGGATGCACCAAATTATAACAGCACGCAGAAAGAAATCAGCTGGTGGGCTACTATATTGGTCTCGAGTGAGAATACCCCTCCATAGTTGTTGAAGTTCCTCCACAAGAGGCTCCATGAACAAATCAAAATCCTTTCCAGGACTTTTTGGACCTGGGATGAGCAAGGCCATCATGTAGTTTGATTCTTTGGTGCAAACATTTGGAGGCATGTTGTAAGGGATAACAAGCACTGGCCACATACTATATGTGGCGCTCTGGTGGCCAAATGGGTTAAATCCATCTAAAGCTAAGCCAAGTCTAATGTTTCTCGGGTCAGCAGCAAACTTTTTGTGTTTATCATTGAAGCTTTTCCACTCACTACCATGAGATGGATGGCTCATTACATTCTGATCTCTGGACTCCTGGTTCCTAGAATTCCATGGTACATCCTCTCTTTGTTTCAGCATCATGAAACAACCTCTGCAATCTTGGTGTAATTGGAAAATGTGTCAGAACATTATGAGGAATCCTCTTCACAACATCGCCATCTTTCCATTTTGATGATTTGCATTTCGGGCATTCACTTAAGTTGGCATAATCCTTCCGGAAAAGAACACAATTATTCTTACAAACATGGATCATATCATATCCAATTCCAACTGCACGAAGGAAATTCTTCATTTTACTGTAGGTGTGTGGTAGCTCAGACGCATCTGGGAAAGATTTGCGGAAAGCAGCCAACATCACATCAAATGATTTGTTAGTCATCCGCTCAGATGTCTTCACCTGAAGAAAGGTGACCATAGCTGAGAATACTAACAGCTTATTTCCTGGGGTGACAGCCACGTTGCATTGTTCCAACATGCGCGCCCACCGTTTTTCTTCTGCAGGTGAAAGTTCACGGAATGCACGAGCATTTCGTAGCATTGTTTCAATGTTGGCCAAACTCACTGGCTTCGCCACCACCACCTCCTCCTCCTCTTCCACCTGAGCATCATGCAGATCAAGATGGTGATTTGTTGCTTCCACGTAGTCAATAACATTGGCATTCTCAGTTTCACCATGATGAACCCACCTAGTATATGTGACCGACATCCCATACAAGTGTAGATGATTTTGCATAGTTGACTGGGGTCTTGTAACTGAATTCATACAACTGCTACACGGGCAGAGCACATCTGATTTCAGACCACCGTACTCAGCTCTGATAAAGTTCATGAAGTTTTCAACCCCCTTGACATATGCAGCGGAGAATCTTTGAGCAGAAGTTATCCAAGTCCTGTCCATCTGTTAGACATACAAATTAGTTCTTCTACTAGATATTACAGGAAAAACATATGCTTTTTTGTGAAGTCCAAAAAAATACCTAGGTCGATGTCTAAAGTTATGGCAAGATATTTGGACGAGCAGATCTAAGTAATGAAATATATGTAAAGCAAATTCAGCAAACAGATTTGAGTGCTAAATTATGGCAGGCTATTTCAGCAGTCAATGAGGCCGAGCACACAGCCATCAAACTATCGAAGGCCATCGCAGCAACAAAGATCGAGTATAAAATGGTGTAGAGCTATTTCACCTAATAGATTGGCTACTAGACCATGGCAATCTACGTCACAATAAATATATGGCAGGATATTTTAGCAACTAATCGGCCTTGGCATGCCATCTCAGCTAAGCAGATTGAGTGCAGAACAGGGCAAGGAATCTTCTTAAGCAGAGCATATTGATTGTAAACTACTTCGGCAAAAAGTGAGATTAACAGCATCTATCAGCTGACATTCAGCGCTACACCGACATGAACGGGGCCTCGGTCTAGAATGCGTGTACCGTGGGAGAAGCTGACCGCCGTGCGTCTCCACACGAACGTCGCCAGCGGTGGCGGCACTGAACACCGTGCGCCTCCACAAGAACGTAGCCAGCGGTGGCGGTGGGTGGGAGGATTTTCGCGCGGTGGGCGGGGGGAGTTTGGCACATGGTCGTTTCTCCAAGTGCAATCCCACGTGTCAGTGAAGTACGCATCACAGTCCTTGCCTGGAAGCGTCGCAATACACATCAAAACTGCGGTAGATATCTGAAAGAGTTAATACATGTGCAGTTGTCAGTCGTTTCTTTAACTCGGTGAAACTTTTCTCACAGTCCTCAGTCCATTCAAACTTCTTATCTTTTTTGAGCAGCTCTGTCATGGGTTTAGCAATCTTGGAAAATCCTTCAATGAAACAGCGGTAATATCCAGCTAATCCAAGAAAACTCCGGATCTGAGATACGGTTGCGGGTGGCAACCAATCGAGTACATCCTTTACTTTGCTTGGGTCCACGGCTATACCTTCGGCGGATAGCACATGTGTGAGGAATCCAACTTGCTTGAGCCAGAACTCACATTTACTGAATTTGGCGTATAACTGATGCTCACGGAGTCGTTGTAACACTGCTCGGAGGTGTTCCTTATGATCTTCTTCATTTCTTGAGTAAATGAGTATATCATCGATGAAGACTACCATGAACTTATCGAGGAAGTGCATGAATACTTTATTCATCATGTGCATGAAGAAAGCAGGGGCGTTGGTGAGGCCAAAAGACATAAATGTATATTCATAAAGACCGTATCGAGTGGTGAATGCAGTCTTAGGAATATCCTCCTTTTTAATTTTGAGCTGATGGTATCCAGTCCGTAAATCAGTCTTGGAGAATACCTTGGCCCCACTGAGCTGATCAAACAAATCATCAATTCTTGGCAGTGGATATTTGTTTTTGATTGTGACATCATTCAGCTGACGGTAATCCACACACATGCGGAGGCTGCCATCTTTCTTGTCCACGAAGATAGCAGGTGATCCCCATGGTGAAGAGCTGGGACGGATATATCCTTTCTGGAGCATTTCATCAAGCTGTTTCTTTAGCTCCACTAATTCTGATGATGGCATTCGGTAATACTTCTTGTGTATTGGTGTGGTTCCGGGCACCAGATATATTGCAAACTCAAGCTCTCGATCAGGTGGCATGCCTGACAGTTCTTCAGGAAATACATCAGGAAACTCGCTGACCACCGTAATTAATTCCAATTCAGCCATTGTGCTGTGAAGACCATTTCCTTTGAGGGTATATTTCTATGAGCATAAAATTTTGTAGTCTGTCCCTCTTGGCTGGTCAAGTTGACTTCTCGGGTCGCACAATTTATGCACACTTGATACTGAGTCAGCCAATTCATACCCAAGATAACATCCAACTTATCAGACTCAATAAGTATCAAAGAAGTTGGAAAACAGATTCCGTTGATATTGACTTCCAGATTGCGGCAGACTAGATTGCTTCTGATTAGAGATCCCGGGGTTTGTACTAGCATATTCTTGCCCAAAAGCGAACAAGGAAATTTTTTTGGGCAACAAAACTCCGAGAAATAAAAGAGTGGGAAGCCCCAGAGTCAAATAAAATCACTGTCGTTATGTTATTAATAGGGAACATACCAATGACGACTTCGGGGTTCTCTTGGGCTTCATCGGCGAAGATGTGATGAACGTATCCCATGATTTCGTGTTGATTCGGGCATGCCTCCATATAATGGACTTGTGGCTTGAATGTAGCATTTGTCCGGTTGTTCTTGGGACACTGTTTGGCATAATGTCCGGTTTGCCCACAACTGTAACAAGAATTGCTGCACAGACGATCCTCTAGAATTGGGTTGAGCACGTCATTCTTGACTTGGGTGGTGGCCTTGTTAACATTTTATTAGCAATTGGGCTTGCATGCTACCTGAGTCGGCTACGAGGTATGAGCCTTCTGCACTGGTTGCATTTCCTTTCTTGGCTCAAACTTGCGCTTGTGATCGTTGTTGGCTTACTTATTATCCGATACAAGCTTGTGTTCCCTTTCAGCAATGAAAGCCTTGCTCACCAGGGTTTGGAAGTCTGGGAAATCAAACATACTGAGAGTACACCGGAGTTGCGGGTTTAATCCACCAAGAAACTTGTCAATCTTTCTTTCCTCAGTGGCCACATCATATTGAGAGTAACATGACAAATGATTGAATTTCTGCAAATATTCTCCCACAGACTGACTTCCTTGGAGGAGCGCGAGAAATTCACGCTGCTTAGTCTTCATAGTTCCCGCAGGGATGTGATATTTTCGGAATTGTTCCTTGAATCTTGACCAGGTAATTTCTTCATCAGCAAACCACATGGCTTTTTCATTTTCTGACCATATGGCAGCAGCGCCTTCAAGATAATGTGTTACAAATGGAACCTTATCCCCTTCATCAGTTCGAGCAACCTCAAGCTTATTTTCCATAGTTCTCAACCAATCATCTGCATACAAGGGATCAATGGCCTGGCTGAAACTGGGAGGCTTAGTCCTTTGTAAATCTGATAGCTTGGAGTGATGACCGGGCTTATTTCCATTCTGTCCAACCACAGCTTGAAGACTTCTTAGTATTTCAATCAAATCATTATTTCGTCTTTCCTCAAACATACGCAGAATTTGCTCGGTGGAGGCGGTGGCGGAACGTACGGCTCGGGTGATTGTCCTGCCTGTCGTGCAGAACGATGAACAGGAGAACCCTCGCGAATGTTGCTACTGCAGCCTCCCCGCGTCATCCTAATATGATTTTTCCCAAGGCAACGCAACCGAGATGAGAAACATTCAAAATAAACTGGGGAGAATCTAGCAACAAAAGCCCGAGAAAAACCGAAATGGCGAAGAAAATAAAGTTCCAACATAATTATCCATAGACTCATACATGAAAGATAACAACATGCCAGGTCCAACTACCCTCATACATGAAACGAAACATCATGACTCGTACGACTACATCCATACTCCATCCTGACGACTGCGAATACTCAGAAACTCTACTGCTCTGCTGGTGCTGTGGGGTCCTCTCCTGAAGCGGACTCGGATCCTGAACTGATGGGGTTAACTGAGACCTCTGGGTTAAAGGTGACACGACGACGCTGCCTCAAGGACTCTCCCTCGGGGCAGGTGGAGGGTGAATCATCGGGGCTACAGGAGTGGCGAGAAGTGAAACCCACTCGACAGGAGCACTAAGTGGACTCACTGTCACGGTTCCCAAGCTACTCGGAGGAGTAACCGGGGAAACAGGGGATCTAGAACTGGCAGGAATATAGGGAGTAAATCCTACAGATGCTGGAGTAGTGACTAAGCTAGCAGAGACTAAAGCAGAGGCTAAAGCAGTACGGGCATGACTCAGCTCACGAGCCAGCTCGTAGATCAGAAGATAGCTAGCAGTGATATAGCGAGAGAGGTGGCTAGCTACACTATCAGACTCCGGATCAATGACAGGGAAACGGACACGGCCATTATCGTGGAGAGAAGGATAGTAGTGGAAACCTGGGTGGTTCTACATCCGGACCTCGTTGTAGCGGAGCTCAACAAGTACCTCGAATGCAGCAAACTGGACAGCCTGAGAAGTGGTAGAAGCGTAGCCGCTTCGAGAGGTAAGAGTGTAAGTGCTGGAATCGGAACTGGTGCACAGAGTAACCATGGCGTGATACTCATACACTGGGTCAGCTAGACGCTCCCGGTACACACGATAGACTGGATCGTCACCATGGGGGTACAACCGACGCCACACGTTACGAAGGAGATGTAGCGACGTGTGCGGCATCAGCTGCAACTGGCACGGATACAACACCGGGGCATTCTACACTCACAACCATTAGCAAGTTAGCATAAAAATAGAAATCAGTGCATGCAATGCAACAACCAGCTACAAATGTTACCGGCACTCAACTACAACTCGTATCTAACGTCCAGTTAACTCGGTGTAGTCTAGCGTGGCCTACAGTTAGCATGGCTCTAATACCAAGCGTTGTGGCACCCCGGCTCAGAGCGACCGGTTTACCATGCATTGCCAGCCCAAAGACCTTGTCTTCTGGCAACACACAACAACTTGGTACAGAAAAGCAGCCGCTTTATTGATGCTAGCGGATCATAGTTTATATTACAACAGTTAGCGAGGCCAGGCGGCACACACGGTGCAGCTGAACAATATGTACATTATTTAGTAAACATAAAGGGGCCTCGATCATGACAACTACGCGGCAGTGGAACAACGTCGTAGTGGAACTCCATAGCACAGGGACACCGATGTGGACACGATCTAGACTCGGACAGCTCTCCTTTCCAACGAGACTTTCCTGAAATCTGGCATGACACGCCAGGTCAGTACATTGAATGTACTTGCAAGCTCACAACAAGCATAAACATAATGACAAACAATATCATGATATTTAACCAATTAATAACAATGCAATAATATATCCAACATGTTGTGACTATGCTCAAGTGGTACTCGTCCCTTGGACTGGCTTACCGAACATGATCATTTCCAGACCACAAACATGATGAACACAGAGACAACCTGGTGATCCTTACGACGATCACCACCCGACCAATAAATGGCCCATGATCCTTACGGCGATCACAACCCGACCAATAAATGGCCCGTGATCCTTACGGCAATCACAACCCGACCAATAAATGGCCCATGATCCTTACCGCGGTCACTACCCGACCACACCTGGTCCAACTCAACACGATGGCCTTACTGCCATCACCTTAGTGCATACTTAGTGTGCAAATTTATTAAGTGTTGACCCATGGTGTACCCTACTTTCGAGCGTGTCCGTAACCGTGGACTCGGCTATCGATAGATTAATACACTCTGTAGAGGTAGCGCACTAGACCCACACTACGGAACCTATGGCCTCGCACTCCCATTCGGGTGGACCAACGGCATTCCGATGAAACCACTTCATTGCCATGACACTCTCCCGGCCACTCCGACTCAATCCCCATCGGGCTAGTCCTGGGTGGCCCCGTGTCTACCTCAAGACACATCGACCACCGTCGTGGCCACAATCCACTCTGGGACCCGGTACCAAAAACTTAACAATGGGCTCACAAGGTTATGCCTGCTTACCGGACCAGGGTACAACACGCCCATAACCTTCCCTAGATGGAGGCACCGACCAGAGGCACGACAATGAAACGCATTAAGGCCATCCCATACCGACAAATGTGGTTGCACTGGGAAAGACTCATTTCAGCGGCACCATGACCCGGTAAACAACGTATTCAAGTTGAGTTATTTATCAGTTTCAACTTAAAGTGAAAGTAACCGGTGTCATAATGCCATGACATGCATCACCAACATATGCATCACATATCAATGAAAATAACTAAGTCAACTACGCTCCCACAGAGCCATCATCAACTCATGATACTCCTCTGGTTAAGATCAAACCTCACTTAAACCAGAACCCTTTCTAGCAATCTCATCATTTTTCATCATGCAAAAATAATTTTACTGATTATTTATCTCCATGACCATATCATTTTATCATTACTCATAACTAAATTCTTGTTAGCTTATCAACAAGATTCACTTCAACCTTTCTGTAAATCAAGCATATTTAACATGACAAGCACCTAACAGAATATAACTATCATAATAATAATTTTAAATGCATGAATAATCATAGGTTCAAGTAGGAAAATCACAAATATTTAAGTGTCACTATGAAAATGTTGTTGTGGCTTGCCTTAGTGCAGATGAGGTTCACAAGCCTCCTGGTGATCCTCAAGACAAGCCTGCTCTTCTGAAAATAAATAAAACCACAAAAAGAAAACATCAATAAACCTTCTGAAAATTAGCAGAAAATCTAGACAGCAAGGAAAAATCCCATCTTTTGGGTGCTGCTAGATTTTTGGACAAAGAACACAATGCAAAAAGAATCAATGCATTTGGACTTATAGATAAAAAGTTATGGTTGTTTGAAGTTCTCTGGATTTAAATGAATTTGAGTTAAAATAAATCAGACTGGGGGATGACGTCGAAGGCGTAAAAGCCCAGGGCGCCACCACTCATACCGCTTCACGTGCGTACAGAGTGACTGACTAACGGGCCCTGCTAGTCAGGTGAGGAGGAGGGCGAGAGGGAAACAGAGAGTGGCGGAGCTTCGCTGGAGCACATGCCGGCGGCAAGGGCTCTTGGGACCAAACAAGAGGGGGGAATCGAAGGAGAAGAAGACGGCGCACCTGCCCGTACCCGTAGTGTGGCTAGAGGTGGTCGGATGGCGTCAGAAACGACCTCTCTAGCGGAGGCAGAGGGCAGCGGTCACCGAAGACGAAGAGGACGGCAGCTAGAGGTGGCTCCAGGGGCTCCAACAGGGCGGAACGGCTTCACCGAAGAGTGGCGGAGGCCCTGGCACGGTTTCCCTGGCCTGGGAGGGGCTGGAGCTGCGGGGACGAGCCGAGGGGATTGCCGACGAGCTTGGGCTCGGGGACGGCAGCCCGCGGCCTGCCCGACCGGGCTGTGGCTTTCTACTAGGTTGTGGTGAGTGTGGGAGTGGCTGCGAGTGCTCGAGGAGGTTGGGGGTGGCGGCATTTATAGGCGAGCGGCAAGGGGGGTTTGGGCTCCGCCAGAGGACACCTGTCCACAGCGCCCGGCGACGAACGGCGCCAGTGAGAGAGGGGGAAGAGGACGGAGATCACGCAGGAACTATTGGCGAGCGCGGACAAGCACAGGGGCGAGGGGGAAGACGACGAGCACAGTGCGCCGTGCATTGTGTCGTTGGCCAGATCGTACCCGTGCCCGCTGCGGCGAGCTCTGGCATCGGCGAGTACCAGGGAGGAGTTAAGGGGGTGGAGACGGAGATGGTGGCGCGGTTTGGCATGCTCGGGCAGGCTGGGCAGCGAGCACGCGCGCAACAGAGCGCTCAGCGGCACTCAGAGCGCGTGTTTTGCATGCCAGCACGCCCAGACAAAAGCGATCACCGCGTTTACTATGACATCAGGGCAGCCTAAGCACTAACTTCATGTCTGGCGTGTAGTCCTTGGTAGATTGGAGTGTTACCACGGTTGGGTTTGGTTCCAGGTGCAGTAGAAATGAATTTGTACTCCAAGCAAGTTTCTGGACAGTAACTTTGGAGGTTTACTGTGGTCAAACCACTGGGAGCTGAGGGTTGAGCTTTGGAGGCTAGCCAACACTTACTAAGGTAAAGAGGCACAAGAAAAACCAGCTACAATGGAGCTAGTAAAATGGTAGTTGTTGTAGAAACTACCATTTCTGCCCAGAAATGAAAATATTTTCTGGAGCCAAAATATTCCAAAGAGTGATGAAATATTTTTTCTCAGAAAGGTGCCCTAATGTTCAAAGAATAATTGGGATTTTTCTCAGGATTTTAGGGGCAAGAAAAATTAGGGTTGCTTTGGAGCACAAAGGGCTAGCTAGGGTTTTGGAGGGAAAGATGAATATTTTTCATTTAAGAAAAAATATTCCAAGTGATATTTTGAGATGATCCAGAGGTGAAGTGATGGTCTGAGAAGGAGTAGACACACTTGGGTGAAAGTGAAGGGGTACCCAAGTGGTTAAGTCCAAATGAAATGATTCAAAAACTCCAAACTCAAATCCAAATCAACTGAAAACCAGGCAAAGAAGAGAGGGCAAAAACCAGGCTGTCACACATTGCAAAGGCAATTTTAATGTATGCAAACTGAATAATTAAGGCCTTTCCCAGTTCTCCACGGTGTACAGGTGCTAAGGATGCCACATAGGCAGAAAAATGATGTGGCAAAGCAATTAAAGAGGAGAGAGAGGATTATGGTGACCCCAACAAGAACCAATGCTAAGCACATGAACCTAGACAAAAAGACTACCGACCAATACATGAAGGAGTTTTATTACTAAACAATTAAATAGAGAAGGCTTAGCTACAAAACCTAAGCACCGATGCATTGGGGACATTAGTTGCTAAGCATTTTAATGCACTTAGCACCCCACTTTAGCACCAATGCATTGGGAGAGGTCTAAGTAACAATATGATATCTAGTAAAACTAAAAACACATATGATTTATTGTGTTAGAGTGTAGTAGTAGTGCTGTATTGCGTAGTTGTTAGATGTAACATGTGAGAACGTGTAGCGATGTAGTTTTGGAGGGCCTACAGAGGGAAAAGCGTAATACGGTCACCGAACTTCAGAATAAGCTGATTACGATCACTATATATGTTTTGCGGTGATTATACGGTCACTTGCTCACGGTTCAGCATCGGATTGCACTCTGTTGACCGGCCAAATAGTCTGCGTGGCGCCATGTTGACTAGTTAAATTTACCATGTTCCTTGTGGGTCCCACCTATCAGTTTGCATAGGGGAAAGGTCAGATAAACACAAATTTACACAGGCGCGACAAGACTCCAACCCGTGCGCGGGAATCACCTGGTTGTGTATGTGTCTGTCAGGGCCTGATGTGTGCGCATGCACGTGTAGGTTGAGCACTTGAGCGTGTGAGTGTGTGTTGGTCGTGTGGTGTACTGGTGTGTGCATGCATGCGTGCGTGTGTGTGTGTGTGTGTTGCGTGCGTGTGTGGCTGCGTGTGTACGTGTGAGTGTTGCGTGTGTGCGTGGGTGCATGTGTTTGTGTGAGTGTTGCGTGCATGCAGTTCGTGTGCATGCGTGCATGTGTGTGTGTATAATCACCACACCAGCTCCTGTGTGTTAAAACAGATGGCTCAGCATACCAATACAAGGCCACCTTGTCCGATGTGCCCGTGGTCATGACTTCGAACCACCGTCCAAATATATTTTTTGTTGTTTGTTTTCATTCTTACTAGCAAGATGCCCATGCGTTGCACGTAACATCAAGATGCATTTGTATGTCTAGTTTATCTTGTGAGAGAAAAGGATGAACGAGGGAAGGCCTTATTTGCAAATTTGGAGAGGTGTGTGGGTACCTTTTTGCAAAATTGCCGTAGTTTCTTTCCTATCCGTCAGATATAAATCGAACGGCCTATATTACAGGATGGCAGGCACACCATCATCACCAACTCTGTTTTTTATAAGTGTATTTTATGTATTTATAAGAGTGTAGATGTAGAGTAGATACAAGCCAACAGGTGGGCACGATGGTAGTGAGATAATGTGATGCAACACTAGAGGTGCCATGTGGAGCGTTTAACTGGTCAACTAGTCATGTCATGAGCAAATACAGAGTTGTACGGTGAGCCCGTGACTGTATAATAACCACTAAACGTAAATGGTGACCGTAATGAGTGGATTCTGAAGTCCAATGTATGTATCGTGCTTTTGCTTCAAATACAATGATCGTCATTGCATATATCGCGAGAGAAAGATGAAACATGTGTGAATTTTCTGGGGGCTTACTTTTAGAGGACCTGGAGATAGTTTTGTGTGCATACGTGAAAGGGGTGTACAGGGGGTATGCGATGGAGAGAGATATGCTCTTTGTTTCTCTTTATTATTACTAACTTTGTATATAGTATAAAATATACAAATTCACAGTGCGGAATAAATATCATTATGGGCACCATGCAATGCAAATTAGCGTTCGTACTCCTCCATATAACTTTGTAATGTTGTATATATGTAGAAACTCTAAAATGATTTTTTGGCCACACTTTATTCAAAAGGAATGTTGTATGCGAAATAAACGTGAAGAGAGGGCTTTTTAGATCAACGGGGTACGTGATGTAACATGTGTGAATGTGTAGTTGATGCATTTGGCAGGGCCTAGAAAGGTATGTGTGTGTATTACGTATTCGAGAGAGGCATGGATAGAGGGGCCGACGGGGGGGCGTGGGAGAGATAGCACGAGAAATGAGAGTGGTCTAGAGAGAGAGAGACGAATATGACGTCACGGCGAGAGATTCCATTCCCTTGAGTGTGTATATGCAAGGGGGGAGGGAATAGAGGCACCAGGAGAAATTTTTTATGTGTGTGGTGTTTGTGTTGGTATGTGTGGGTGTGAGAAGATAATGAGACGTGGGGGCAGAGGGTGTGTCACCGCATGAGGTCCAGTGGGTCGAGGTGAGGCCCTTCGTTCGGTTCCGTCCTGCGCCACATTGGTCGGCCCGTGACGCATTTAGGAAGACCCATGGATGACTAGTCGTACAAGACAAAGATAGCAGAATTGTGAAGGACTCTGTGTCCACTAACAAAGCCGGCTAGGATTTGTAACCCTAGGTTCTCGGACTAAGGTAACCCCTTTATCTCTGATATTACTATTCATCCAACCTAACTTTAAGGGGCATCCTACAGATGCTCTGCTAGAATCATACTCGTCGATTAGGATGAGAGGTGTGAGACAATGCGTGAGAGACAGGCCTACAGATAATGTGCGTACATGAGACACATAGGCAGGTCCATGTATATAGAAAGGGTCGATGGGGATTGTGCGTGTGTATGCTTGCGAGAGGAAGAGTGCTTGTGATAAAGGTTAGTGAAAACAGTTGTAAATGGTTACGAGAGGGAGGGAGGGTTATATCTAGAGCATGTGTACGAGAAAGACACCTCGGGAGAGAGTGTGTGAGCATGTGTGAGAGACCACCAATGGAGAGTGAAACTACAGGTAAAAGACTGTTGTACACATTGATTAAAGATATAAATTGTATCCAAATATTAGGATGGGATCATGATATTTGCAATTCGCGTAAGGAGCGGTCATTGATCCATCAGACATCTAGATTCTATCGAATTTGAGCATGTCTATGTTATTATTCGACACAATTGATCCACATAGTTAGTATTTCGAACTCCAGACAATGCATCGCTTTAGCAATCGAATATAAACGTGAGTATAGTTCATGTTGTGTGTGTAAAGCACATTATACATATGAAAGTTACACAACGAACATTATAAATAGCTACCTATGAACTAGCATACATTTGAATTCAACTTAAGGTGGTTTAAAAAAATCGAATTCAACATGAAGTCCATTCAATTATTTGAATTTGATATCATGGCATTTGTAAATCATACCTAAATTATGGGGGCACCAATCTTTGCTCTGATTTTGTACATAATAGCATATGTAGTCGTGTACAAAATAGATTCAAATTTATCTCCTCCATTCCAAAATAATCGTAGTTATAGGATTTTCAAGTGTCAAAATTTCAAAAAGAAGCGGATAATTTAATGAGGTTTTCAAACATACAAGGTCAAATATAACGTTGTTTATTTAGGTCAATCCTCATAGTTCAAGAGTACTCTAAACGTGAATGATTGTGTTTCAAAATTTCGAACGAAGTGCCAAAAGAGCCTCTACTCGCCCGAAACCGCGTGAGACCAATGTTTGGTAGTACAAGGAAATTACTTTTCTAATAACTCCGACCCGTGAAACCTACCGGCCCGACGTCCAAAGGTCTAAACCGGGGTAGGTTTGTAGCTTCATCTAGACGCCACGCAACCGCCTCCGAAAAACATTCATACACAATGGCCGCCTAAGCACACATGCGCGCGGCCGAAATCGCTCCCATCTTCAAACAAGCGCGTCCCATCTTCTGTTCAAAAAAAAAGCTAAAAACAAGCGCATCCTAGACCGAAACATGGTTCTCCCCCCCCTCCCCCCGTCACCCCCGCCCACCCGTCCGATTCCCAATTTGTACTTCGTGGGTGCCAAAACTACCTCTCCACCAGCCACGAAACCCCGGTGTCCTCCATCCGCCACCCCATCCCACCCATCAACCGCCGCCCTCCTCCATCACGCCAGAGCCGATACCCCGACATTGTCTTCCACTACAACCTCAACCGCAACGCCCTCCACGGCTAGTAGTTGAAGCCGAGGCCGAGCCGTCTGTACCCGAGCCAGTTCAACCACGCCGTCCTGCGCCTCACCGCTGCCGCTCCAACTTTGCCACCGTCCACCCCACTGGAGCTGTTCCTGCTACGCCGTCCTTCACCGCGTCGGATCTGCTTCCCCTCCGCCGATATACGGCCACGGCAACACAGTCAAAAATTTGGCCATGGGTTTGTCCAAGGATCCACGGCTCTCCAAAACATCGGTTCCCTCGGGAAAAACAAGAAGATCGCCGCGACATATCGACACCACACTGGCAACCGATAATGGTACTCCTCTTCCCTTATTCGTGCAAATCTTACGTGTCTGCTTGCATGGTATTCATACCACAGAAGACACTAGTTGACCGCTTCTTCTTCATACTAGATGTTCCTTGTAACTCGCGATGCACAAGGTTTCTCCTCATATACTATTTCACCTTAGCTAGAGGTCCGTCGCCCCGCTGAATTTCAATTTCTGGCCAGTTGATTCCCAATTAATGAAAGCATTCCCCGGCGTAACAGGCGCTAGTACGCCTATTACGTCGGGGAAGCAGCACCTTGGTGTTTATCTTAGGGGCGTGTGCGGCCTAGAGCTATTGGCCTGGGGGCGCTGCCAAGCACGGCGGTGGTGTGAGGTCGAGGGGAGGGCGGGGCGGCAAAGGCAGGGGTCTGGGCCGGTAGTCGCTGGCGGTTCGAGAAAGATCTTCAACAGTTACTGGCGGGAGGTAGACGAAGGCCATCTGCCCATTCCTTATAGATCGGACGGTTCATTAAAAAAATCGACTGACCTATTTATTTTCAGTCGACTGTTATCTTAGATATGACCACATGTGGTGGTGTGTTGGAGGAGTACCTGCATTTCCTGTGCTCATATATTACAAAATCATACGGAGTAGAATCTAATTTTGTTTGCCATGCAATGTTGTAGAGCTATCATATGTCTCCTATCATTTATTTTTCAGCCACCTGCTATCTGCTACTTTTATAGTGCACTAGTTCTGCACACACTTCAACCATACTCTCACTATTGTGTTTTTATGCAAGGGTATTTTAGACTCTGCCTCGAGAGACGCAGAAAAGAAAAGAGATAAGTCGTGCCAGCTTTCTTCGCCGTTAGGCACGACATGTTACAACGCTATAAAGGGTGCGGTGTCAGTAGATGGAGACGGTAAACATAGCTCTAGAATTGATGACCTTGCTCGCTATGAACCACCATCCCAGGTGCTTGCTTTAACTTCGCGGTGTCATATGTGGTTGCATGTTCCATATGGTGTCTAGCTTGTATTCAGAAGGCCGAAGTCGGTCTTAGAAGACAAATAGCTAGTCATGGCACTGGCCGAGCTAGTGACAAGCCCAGCAAAGATAGGCATCACCTGGAAGCCAACTAAAAAGCTGCGATGGTGGCGAAGAAGCCCGCCTCCCACCAGGCTCTCAGGTCCTAGATGATCATGCTCACCACTCCAGCCGAATGTCTAGATTGTATTTCTTCCAATTTGGTTAAAGTGCATCTGCTTAGCTTACACATAATACCTTTGAATATGGCATGCCTTTCTGTTTTTGGTACATACTAGTACATCTGTGTATTAACCATGTTCTTACATCAAACTAATGTTCTTGTGTATCCCTCATCAATCACTTATGATGAGGCAGGCAGGCAAGGGGACTACTCCTCATTTAAAGAATGCAGCGTCAGCCTCCCGACATGATTCTCAAGAAATAGAAATGCTAGATGAAGATAGTGAATGTAGCTCTGTAGTTGATTACAGCATTTCCCCTACACTAGCATCACAGGTGCTTGCTTTAACTTGGCAGCGTGATATGTGGTTGCATGTTGCATATGGTGTCTAGATTGTAATTCTTCCAATCTAGTTAAACTGCATGTGCTAGTCTGCTTAGCTTATACATTATACATGTTAATGTGACATGCCTTCCTGTATTTAGTACATAGTACATCTGTCTATTAAGCATGTCCTCACATAAAACTATTGTTTTTTTGTATCCCGCATCAATCAATATGACGAGACACCTTTAGTATATGCAGTGCTATATTAGTTGCATCTTTCATATGATTTATAGCATGCGCTGCTTCTAATTTGTTGAAATTCCATTTATGATGGGACGCTTTTAACTTGGCAGAGTCATATTGGTTGCATAATTCATGTGGTGTCTAGCTTGCATTGCTTCTTATTTGTTGGAATGGTTTCTGCTTAGTTTACACAAACAGTTGCGAACATGCCATGCCGTCCTGTTTTTCATACATATTCCATCCCGGTATCATGTGTTTGCCTTACATCAAAGTAGTGATTGTCAGTATCATGCATGAATGAGTTCTGAAGAGTGAATTTTATTGCTTTTTCTTGTTTTACTTGACAATTCAAAATCAATAAAGCGGAAGGAAGTTAGCAAGGCAGCGGATAAAGGTGCTCCTTCCGAACGGAGGGCCTCTACAATTTCTACTCCTCCACACCCCCAAGATGATTTCCAAGACAACACATGCATAGACACTCAACAAAGATGTGTTTATGATGAGCACGTCTCCCCTAGTGCACCATCACCGGTGCTCCCTCTAACTTGGCACTGTTATATGTGGTTGCATGTTATGTGTGATGTCTAGCTTGTATTGCTTCTAATTTTGTTGAATTCCATCTGCTTACTTTACACATTATACTTGAATAAGACACGTGTTCCTGTTTCTAGAACATACAATATCTGTCTATCACACCATGTTCTTACATCAAATTACTACTGTTGTGTAACCTGCAACAATCACTTATCATAAGACAAATTTGACTTCGGAGTGTGATATAGGTTACATCTCGCATTCTTTTCTAGCTTGTACTACTAATTTGTTGAAATGGCACTTATGACGAGACAATTTTAACTTGGTAGAGTGATATTCATTGCATCTTTCATATGGTGTATAGCTTTCATTGCTTCTAATTTGTTGAAATGCCTTCTCCTTAGTTTACACATCATAAGCTGTGAATATGCAATGGCACTAATGACGAGAGACCTCTAACATGGTAGTGTGATGTTGTTTGCATCTTGCATATGATTTATTTCTTGTACTGCTTCACATTTGTTTAAACGCCATTTATGATGAGACACTGTTAACTTGGGAGCGATATTTGTAGCATCTTTCATATGGTGTCTACCTTCCATTGCATTGCTTCTAATTTGGTGAAATGTCTTCTTCTTAGTTTACACATCATAGTTCTGGTTATCTCTTCCGTCCTGTTTTTCATACATATTACATCCTCCTATCATGTGGTTGTCTAACATCAAAGTTCAGTTTGTCTACATCACGCATCAATTTGTTCTGAAGAACTAAATTGTTATTCATTTTTCTTGTTGGCTTGACTTAACATGGCACAGAGAAAAAGGAAGAAACACAGAATGGCAGGGAATGAGAAGCGGATGAATCATGCAGATTCTGCTGGTACTAATGGTGCAATAGAAGGTCAAAGTCCAGCGGAAAATTCTACAAACACGCCATCCCATGCTACACAAGCTGGAAAAAAAGCCAAACAGAAACAAATAGTTGCCACCAAAGAAGCAGAGATAGCCCTAGTTCTTGCAACACCTACCAAAGTACTACCAGCTGCACGAGTTACTCGTGCGTCAACTAAGCTAGCAGCACATTCCCAAGCTCCCTTGGCACCTGACACTACTTCCCAAGCACTCTTGACACAAGATGAGTTGGCAATATCAGATGAACCTTGTGAGCTTCAACAGCAAGAAGGTAGTTGCTGGAGCTAAGTTACAGTTACATGCTTCTTTATATGTAGTCTCACAGTTTGATGTACACTAACACTTCCTATGTTCGTTGTTGGACTAGGACCTAGGCACAAGAGGAAACAAACATCAGGGATAATGCTCGATAGGTTAACTAAATCTAGAGGAGGAAGAATGGAGATCCGTTTTGAGGCATGTTTAAAAAGGCCACGTGATGCTACAGAGTCAGCCAAGTTAGTATCAGAGGCAGCGGTTGCCGTTAGGTGTCATGTATGTGTCCTCCCAACATGGATTCAGTACAGGAATGACAAAGACGAAACACAGTTCAACACCTTCCTCGACCATTTATCTGTAAGTATGGTTATGTATGGAAACTAGTAATATCGTCTTGCTCTGTCTCATACTTTCTAGGTTGCTGATAACGAGACTCCCATAATTTTCAACAGATGAGGTTCAAGTTGGATAGCCAAGATGATGCAACCAGACAAGCTTGCACCCATGTTTTCAAGTCTGCTCTGCTACAGTATCGGTATAACTTGAGGAAAACTCACTTTGAAGGCAAGGCTATCAGTGAACTTTCCCAAACGTCTCGAGTGGAAAATATATCGGATGAAGACTGGAGGGGCCTTGTTAAACACTAGTCTGATCTGAAGTATCAGGTACATTATATATATGTGATCAGATCACATGTTGAAGTCCTATTTACGCATGTGCCACACAAATCTCATCTTCTTGTAGGTGAATTGTTCAAAGAACAAGGCCAACTGTACGAAAGTGAAATTCCAACAGACGACGGGATCTCGTAGCTATATTACACACTGTGAGGCTCTTGTAATTAGCTGATGTTTCACTCTTTTCGCCGTACCATATTATCAGATCTATATTGACTTGTTCGAAATGCAGAGGAAAGCCCGCAAGGACCAAAAAGTACCTGAACCAAATGATGTGGAAATCTTCAAGACTGTCACGCCAGCAAGAAGAAGGGCATGACTACACCAGTCAAAGCCGTTGTTGTAAGTCCTTAATCCTCATGCCTTTTAACTACTACTTACTCTGACTTGTGCCTTGAACTGCATGGTTTGCAGCCAATGTCTATTACTCTTTTCAATTTTATACACAATTGTCTTAGCGTATCATTGCACCTTACAAGGTTTAAAAGAGAGGAGTGATGTTCCTTTGATCTTGACCCGTAATCTAGTTCTGTGCTGGACTTGCCCACACAACATTACAATTGCCTGTTTGTCTGTTCTCAGTTGTTTTGTGATATGAATGATGTCATACTATGCTTACCGTATTATAAACTTTGTCTCTTTATCCTTAGCCCTCAATACAATGTGAAGAAATAGACAATACATTAGCAATGGTACATGGTCATATGTTTGGAACATGGTTTTATTATGTACTTTGCAATAAAATACACTAATATTTTACATGGGTTCACCAGAATAAGTTCTGTATATAGAGCAAAGCTATTTTGTTTGGTTTTGCTGCCTCCTTAATATCTTCTGTTCTAGTACTACTAATGTAAAACCTCAACTTTTCAGCGAGCTATGGAAAAAATGGTGGAACCGCCACCTTTTGAAGGTGGTGAGGCACTATAACCGCAATGTCAGCTCTTGCTATAGTGGGTCAGTACATGTCCACTAACAATGCCAAAAGCACGTTCCTGCGTAATACTGGGTTAGTTGTTAAGGCAATATCGTCCAAACTGCCTCATGATCAAGATATGCAAGCTCAAAGCAATGTTGCATTTGCGCTCTAGACACAAGTCCATTCCCTAACAGAGACCCTTTGTGAAACAAGGAGAGACATTGTTCGATGTCGTCAAGATATGCATGGTTTTGAAAGCAGAATATCAGACATTTGCTGTGTTGTTCAGGAGCCTAGGGGAAATGAAGGCGAGGGTTATGGTGCTCCATTGGAAAATACAACATGAAAACGTAACAATCAGGTCAAATGAACTGAGCTTCTGAACTTCTGGTGGTGCATTTATCTGCTAGACTGTTAAATTTTATGCCAACCTTCCTTTTGTTATATAGTTGTAATTTGTTTTGGTGCGATACAAAATTTATTCTTAACGTGCAGCCACCGGCTGAAGAAAATAGCAAGCCATTTTTGTATAGTGTAGGGTGTTCCCTATATTCGCACTGGTGGCGATCTTTGATGCCGAGTGGATGTAATCTGTGCAATCGCCTTAATAGCCTAGCATTAGTTCCGGCCTTATTTATTTCCTAGTCTTCTTTTTCCCTGGTTTGCTAGTGGCCGCAACAACCATGTGCCATATACGGGCCGTAGGATCCATGGGTTTCCTATGGGCCGTAGGATCCATGGGTCTCCTACGGGTCGTCGATAAATGGGCCTCCAACAGGGTCGTAGAATCGGTGGGCCTCGGGCCGTCGGATAAATTGCTCCACATGGGCCGTAAACGGGCGTAATTGGTATCGGCCCAACATGGTAACGGGCCGTTAACAGGCCGTAGGACAGCAAAGACTTAATTCTGTCACAGGCATAACGGGTCGTTAATGGGCCAGAATATAGGACGGGCTGGAAATGGCGCAACGGGTTAACAGGCCAGAAACGGGCCGACTCTTGTCATGGACCGAATTTGGCCCATTAGGGGAACAGGCTAGTAACGGGCCGGAAGTAATCGAGGGCCAAAAAGGAGCCCAAGAACGTATGGGGCCATCAATAGGCCGAAAGCTAACACGGGCTGGAAATGGCCCATGTAAATCATGGGCCATTAACGGGTACAAAGAAAATTACTGTTCATTATGGGCTAGAGTCACCGTGGGCCTGTAAAGGGCCGAAAGATACGAAGGCCTCATATGGGCCGAAAGACGTCATGGGCCATACATGGGCCGAAAGTGAAATGGGCTGGTGTTATATTCGACGGCACACATGACGTTGTTGGGTCGATTTCCTTTAGGGCCTAACGGGCCGTGAGTTGCCGGGCCTTAAAATGGGCTATTTGCGAAGAGACCTTTAACAGGCTTTTCATGGGCCAGCCTGTTAACTTTTGACCAAGTCAAACGGGCTGGCTTTGTAAGCTAAATGGGCCAGTTGTGGGCCGTGGCACGTGTCGACATATCATAGGCGCCTATCTGACCCACTGACGAGCTGACACGTGTTTCGTCCGGCCAATAAGAATTTTACACGTGGAAATTTCCCATTGGTTGGGGCTATTAACGGGTTATCGGATCCAAAACCCGACCCGATAGCTTAACGGTGTTCCGTTATGGTGGATGCCACGTGTCGGTCACCCTTGACGAAAGCACTTCTGTGACGCGCGATTTATCGTCATGGAAGTGGACACTTCCGTGATGATAATTTTGGTAATGTCATGGAACACTTCTACCACAGCACATGTATGACTATCTTGATTCTATCATATAATCGTCATGGATGTACATGCATGACAAAAAACGCGACCTACCGTGACAAACACGTATCATCACGGAAGTGTATTTTTTTGTAGTGCAAGGCAATCAGACTATAGAGCTTTAACACTTTCACTTAGCCATAGGAGTTTGACGGTGGGGCTACTATATAGCCCCTGGTATGTCTGCGGTTATCCGTGTACAGTGCGATTACATACGTGGCCAGAATAATTGTCCTTCGTTTAACATGGATGAAATCGCGAAGATCTTGATGAGTCGTCGAGTGGTTGACCAGCTCTCGCCGCATCATGACAGTCAGTTTTCGGCTTTCTCTACTGAGGTGCTCGTCCGGGCTAGCCGGGACACAATCGCAGTAGTTCTCCCTTTACTACCTTAGCCGATATAGCGGAACGTAAGGTAGCAAGCACAGGAGTCGGGCAACCCAACTATTGACCAAGAACATGATTCGGAGCTGATGCACATAAGGCCAAATTCGCGACGCCGAACACTCCCTATAGGTGTTCGGACTTTAAAATATACACCGGGCTGGATACAACCCCTGGTGATAAACCCATGGTATCAAGGCACATGTGGCAATCCGACATGGGGAAAGATCGCGGGTGGTGAGAGCATAAATCTCAAAACACAGTACGAACCGGGCTACTTCTATAACATCCACTTTAGTACGGCGAGCCGTATGTTTACAGATGATGCCGGTATCTTTCTTGGACATTTTACATGCCAGGAAAGTATAAAACAACAAGAGATAAAAAAGGTTTACACAGGGTCTTAATCTAAAAAGAAACCTTAATGCGGGGCCCTGCTGCATGTCTGCGCCTTTGTCTCCATTGTGAAGTGTCCTTGAAGGGTATAGTGTGATGGCCATCTATAAAAAAAGAAGAAAGAAACCAGGTAAAAGAAACTGGTGTGGCCGTGAGTAGAGCTGGTTCGTTTTAATGAACCGGGAAGGATAACATCTAGGGTCCGAATAGGGTCAAGCCGAACTATGGACCTTTTGTGTGCAGAGTGCCCCCGAAGCCGCCCAAGGGATTTTGAGTATATCTCCTTATGGCGCGGTCGTTGGGGGCGTAGCTGCTAATCAAGCTCAGGTTTATCTGAGCTGCCGCACTGATGTGTGCGCCAGACATGTTTAGTTGTGTCTGCGGTCCTAACGATCGATGAGCTGTTCGGCTTGAATAGGCCGTTTTGTGCTTCGACTGCTAGAGCCTCCATGTATTCCTCTGTGTGAAGAGAGCGCTTCATATTTCCACTGACTGCCACGAGGTCCAGGCATTTTGAGTTTTAGATAAGCATAATGCGGAACTACATTAAAGCGGGTGCAGGTCGTTCTTCCGAGTAGCGCATGATAGCCACTTAGGAATGGAGCAATGTCGACGATTAGTTCTTCGCTTAGAAAGTTGTCCGATGAGCCGAATACAACATCCAATGTTAGAGAGCCCGTGCAGCGGGCTTCCACGCCCGGTATAACTCCTTTAAAGGTAGTGCTACTTGGCTTGATTCTTGACAGGTCTATCCCCATCTTGCGGATAGTGTCCTAATATATCAGATTAAGACTGTTGCCGCCGTCCATAAGGACTCGAGTGAGGTGGTATCCGTCGATTATTGGGTCGAGCACTAGGGCAGCCGAACCCCCGTGACGGATACTAGTCGGGTGATCCCTGCGATAGAAGGTGATCGGATAGGCCGACCATGGGTTGAACTTGCGGGCGACAGGCTCAATGGCGTAGACATCACGGAGTGCGTGTTTGCGCTCCCACTTTGAGATATGAGTGGCGTAGATCATGTTTACTGTTTTGATCTCTGGTAGAAATTTCTTTTGTCCCCCCGTGTTCTGCTAGCGAGGTTCATCCTCATCTTCACTCTGAGGTCCCTTCCCTTTGTATTCGGCATTGAGTTTGCCGGCCTGCTTGAAAACCCAACATTCTCTGTTGGTATGATTGGCTGGTTTATCCGGAGTGCCGTGTATCTGGCAGGACTTGTCTAGAATTTTATCTAGGTTGGATGGACCATCCTTGTTGCCTTTGAATGGCTTCTTTCGTTGGCCGGGTCTGGAGCCCCTGAATCCGGTGTTTACCACTATATTATCTGGGCTTTCTTCATTGTTCCGACGTTTGTTTTTGTTGCGTCATGGTTTTCTGTTGCCATCCCTGACTTCGGATATGCTAGGATCACTGGTGCTGCTACGGGCTAACCAGCTATCTTCGCCCGCGCAAAAGTGGGTCATGAGTGTGGTTAAGGCGGCCATCGTCCTTGGCTTTTCCTGGCCGAGGTGTCTGGCCAGCCATTCATCCCGGACACTGTGTTTGAAGGCCGCTAAGGCTTCGGCGTCCGGACAGTCGACAATTTGGTTCTTCTTAGTGAGAAACCTGTTCCAAAGCTTACGGGTTGATTCTCCGGGTTGTTGGATTATGTGACTTAGATCGTCATCATCCGGAGGCCGGACATAGGTCCCTTGGAAATTGGCCCGGAAAGCATCCTCAAGTTCTTCCCAGCTTCCGATGGAGTTTTCGGGGAGGCTTTTCAGCCAGTGCCGAGCTGGTCCTTTTAGCTTGAGGGGTAAATATTTAATGGCGTGGAGGTCATCTCCGCGAGCCATGTGGATGTGAAGAATGAAGTCTTCTATCCAAACTGCGGGGTCCGTCGTTCCATCATATGCCTCAATGTTTATAGGTTTGAACCCCTCTAGAAAATCATGTTCCAGCACCTCATCGGTGAAGCACAGGGGGTGTGCAGCACCCCTATATCTGACTGTGTCGTGGATTGGGTCTGACGGTTGTATTGGTCGGTACTGGTTCCAAACTGGTAAGTGGCCGGCCTGCTTTGTTTGATAATCGTGATCCCTTGTGGGGGCACGTTCCCTGGATCCATAGATGGATCTGGTTTTGCCAGCTTTTTTGTCCAGGTCCTCACGTAAATCGTGTTTCTGGTCCTTGGCCGCAGCCTTCCTTCCTTTGAGGGGAGGCGGCGCGGGCTTGTGTACGGCATTGCTAGCCGCTCTGTCGCGACCGTGAGGTGGTCGGTCCGGCCAGTTGGCCATATTGTTATTTGGCGGTATAGGCACGATAGCCTCGTCGTCGAATTCAGGCAGCAGCTTATGTTTGGGATAGCTCTTTGTTAGCGATTACCGCCGTATTTTTCCTCAGGGTCTAGCACTTAGTTCCATCTGTCATTGAGCGTATCCTGTGCGGCTTTAAGCCGCTGCTTCTGCTTCTTCAGGCTCCTTGCAGTGGCGATAAGCCTTTGATGGAGGCGTTCTTGTTCTAATGGTTCTTCTGGGATGATGAATTCGTCGTCGCCCAGGCTGATCTCTTCTTTAGAGACAGGTTGGTAATTGCTATCTTCGGCGTCACTGTGGTCGGACAACATCTCCCGACTATGTTTGTCGTCCTCTCGCACACCCTGCTCCAACGCTGGGTCTGCGGGGTCTTCGGCTTGGTTCAAATTGTCATCATCGTCTGTGACAATGTTGTTGTTCTTCTTTTTGCCGGATTGAGGTCGGCGTTTGGGACGCCGGCGTTTAGGAGGTTCATTGACAGGCATGCTGTTATTGTCGTTGGCCTCATTCTCCCTTGGTGTGTCCACCATGTATATATCGTATGACGATGTAGCTGTCCACTGCCCTAAAGGTGGTGGTTTTTGTACCGTCGATGTCTTCGGAGCCGTAATCGAGTGTGTCGGTTAAGTCCTCGACAGTGGCAATGAAGTGGGTGGTGGGTGGGGTACGAAACTCTTGGTCGTCCGTTTCCCACTCAAGCCGGACATAGTTCGGCCAAGAGTCCCCCGACAAGGAGAGGGATTTCAATGAGTTTAACACGTCGCCAAAAGGCGAGTGCTGGAAGATGTCTGCGGAGCTGAACTCTAAGACCGACGCCCAATTAGGTTTGAGGGACGCGGATGCACGCGGTCCGAAGCCTATGGCCGGAGACGAGTCCGAGGTTCCGATAACACCAGGCCAGCCTGATGTTGGGTTTGTGTGCAGCTCGATCGCCGCTGAGTTTGTGTCCTCCGCGGCGGGGTTGAGCTTCCCGTCTTTGGACGCAGCAGTTCGCTCCGGCTCTAGGCCCTGGACGGTTACAGGCGCTATCTCCTGTATGTGGCCAGATGATAGATCTAGGTCGTGTTCATCGCGGTGGCCGAGGACAACCGTTATGGGCTCGAATCCATCGAAGATCAAGTCTCCACGGGTATCGGCCATGAAATTCAGGCTTCCAAATCTGACCTAATGGCCAGGGGCGTAGCTATCGATCTGCTCCAGATGGCCAAACGAGTTGGCCCGTAGTGCGAAGCCGCCGAATACGAAGATCTGTCCGGGGAGGAAGATCTTCCCCTGGACCGCTTTATTGTTGATGATTGATGGAGCCATCAAGCCTATTTTCGACGACACGGCGGAACTCTTAATGAAAGCACCAATGTCGGTGTCAAAACCGGCGGATCTCGGGTAGGGGGTCCCGAACTGTGTGTCTAAGGCTAATGATAACAGGAGGCGGGGAACATGATGTTTACCCATGTTCAGGCCCTCTCTATGGAGGTAATACCCTACTTCCTGCTTGATTGACCTTGATGAATATGAGTATTACAAGAGTTGATCTACCATGAGATTGTAATGGCTAAACCCTAGAAGTCTAGCCTATGAGATTATGATTGTTGTGGAGTAACCCTAGAAGTCTAAACCCTCCGGTTTATATAGACACCGGGGGGGACTAGGGTTGTACAAAGTCGGTTACAGAGAAAGGAATCTACATATCCGAATCACCAAGCTTGCCTTCCACGCCAAGGAGAGTCCCATCCGGACATGGGATGAAGTCTTCTTATCTTGTATCTTCATAGTCCAACAGTCCGACCAAAGTATATAGTCCGGTTGTCCAAGGAGCCCTTAGTCCAGGACTCCCTCACCACCATCTTGACAACATTTGTCGCTCCTATCCACTTGATGAAGGGGTGCTGATAGTCCTAGCTAAATACAAAACAAACCTCACAGCAAAGCCTAACATCTAAAACTGGAGGCCCCAACCAAGCCACATTGTCGGGTCTGGGGCACACGCTGGTTCAGTGCACTCTCAGAGGCGTCTGCCACCTTCTTCCATTGATCCATCTTCAGAGCATTTAATGACGCATCGACTTTAACAAGCTTGCCATCGACGTTACCACGACGCCAGACAGCGCCATCCTCCTGCGCGAGTCTGTCTACACGCATTGGATGCCGAGACTGCACAGCGCCACGCCACTGAGATCCACAGTCGTTGATGCGAAGGAGGTAACACCGCTCCACCTCTGGGCCTCTCTAGTCAGCACCTCTTGCATCGCCAGCCACCTGCCGCGATGCCGTGCAAGTCCATCTCCGTGAAAGCACGTAGGGAATCACGATCTTCAAGACGACACCCTCAGGAGGGGAAGAGATGTGGACCCACACCATCGTCTGGCCCTACAGCGAAGGACTTAGGCTTTCACCCGAAGAAAGTGACCCGAGAGCGGAGGAGGTCGGAGAGCTCCACGATGCCCCCTAGGAGAAGAGCGACATCCATAGACGCCGCACCATCGACTTTTGGCCAGAGCCACTGTACCTCCGCACCCTCACACTGTTGGGCGAAGATGGGGGAACCCCAACGCCACCGGCTTGCGAACCCACTGGCCCAAGCACCTCCTGCGCGAAGACGGGGCCATCACCACGTAGGACCACCAACCTCACTGTCTGCCGGAGTCGATGGGCCAGATCGAGCCAAGCTCGTCGTGGCCAGATCTGACACCTCGGGGCGCTGTTTGCTACGTCTTGAGCTTGCGTTGGTTTTCCTTGAAGAGGAAAGGGTGATGCAGCAAAGTAGCGTAAGTATTTCCCTTAGTTTTTGAGAACCAAGGTATCAATCTAGTAGGAGGCTCCTCAAAAGTCCCATGCACCTACACAAACAAACAAGAACCTCGCAACCAACGCAATAAAGGGGTTGTCAATCCCTTCACGGCCACTTGCGAAAGTAAGATCTGATAGAGATAATATGATAAGATAAATATTTTTGGTATTTTTATGATGTAGAATGGAAAATAAAAGATGCAAATAAAAGTAGATGGAAAACTTATATGATAAAATATAGACCCGGGGGCCATAGGTTTCACTAGTGGCTTCTCTCAAGATAGCATAAGTATTATAGTGGGTGAACAAATTACTGTCGAGCAATTGATAGAAAAGCGCATAATTATGAGATTATCTAGGCATGATCATGTATATAGGCATCACGTTTGTGACAAGTAGATCGAAACGATTCTGCATCTTACTATTACTCCACACATCGACCGACTCCTGCCTGCATCTAGAGTATTAAGTTCATGAAGAACAGAGTAACACATTAAGAAAGATGACATGATGTAGAGGGATAAACTCATGCAATATAATATAAACACCATCTTTTTATCCTCGATGGCAACAATACAATACATGCCTTGCTGCCCCTCCTGTCACTGGGAAAGGACACCGCAAGATTGAACCCAAAGCTAAGCACTTCTCCCATTGCAAGAAAGATCAATCTAGTAGGCCAAACCAAACTTATAATTCGAAGAGACTTGCAAAGATAACTTAATCACATATAAAAGAATTCAGAGGAGATTCAAATATTTCTCATAGATAAACTTGATCATAAACCCACAATTCATCGGATCTCGACAAACACACCGCAAAAAGAGTTACATCGGATAGATCTCCAAGAAGATCGAGGAGAACTTTGTATTGAGATTCAAAGAGAGAGAAGAATCCATCTAGCTAATAAGTATGGACCCGAAGGTCTGTGGTAAACTACTCACAACTCATCGGAGAGGCCTTAGAGATGATGTAGAGGCCCTCCGTGGTCGATTCCCCCTCTGGCGGAGCGCCTGCGAAGGCTCCAAGATGGGATCTCGCGGATATAGAAGGTTGCGGAGGTGGAAATAGTTTTTCGTGGTGCCCCTGGATGTTTTCGGGGTCCGTGGATATATATAGGAGGAAGAAGTAGGTCGATGGACGCTCGAGGGGCCCACGAGGGTGGGGGGCACGCCGGGCACCCTCGTGGCCGCCTCCTCTGTTGCTTGACGTCCACTCCAAGTCCCCTGGATCACGTTTGTTCCAAAAAGATCGCTCCCGAACATTTCATTCTGTTTGGACTCCATTTGATATTCCTTTCCTTCGAAACACTGAAATAGGCAAAAAACAACAATTTGGGCTGGGCCTCCGGTTAGTAGGTTAGTCCCAAAAATGATATAAAAGTGTAGAGTAAAGCCCATAAACATCCAAAACAAGTAATATAATAGCATGAAACAATCAAAAATTATAGATACGTTGGAGACGTATCAAGCATCCCCAAGCTTAATTCCTGCTCGTCCTCGAGTAGGTAAATGATAAAAACAGAATTTTTGATGTGGAATGCTACCTAGCATAATTCTCAATGTAATTTTCTTTATTGTGGCATGATTTTTCAGATCCAAATGATTCAAGATAAAAGCTTATAAAACATAAAAATAGTAATACTTGAAGCATACTAACAAATAACCATGTCTTATCAAAATAGCATAGCCAAAGAAAGCTTATCCCTACAAAATCATATAGTTAGGCCATGCTTCATTTTCACTACATAAAATATTCCCATCATGCACAACCCCGGTTTCAGCCAAGCAATTCGTTCATACTTTTTAATGTGCTTCAACTTTTTCAACTCTTACGCAATACATGAGAGCAAGCCATGGACATAGCACTATATGTGGTATATGGTGGTTGTGAAGACAAAAAGGGAGAAGATAGTCTCACATCAACTAGGCATATCAACGGGCTATGGATATGCACATTAATAGATATCAATGTGAGTGAGTATGGATTGCCATGCAACGGATGCACTAGAGCTATAAATATATGAAAGCTCAACAAAAGAAACTAAGTGGGTGTGCATCCAACTTGCTTGCTCACGAAGACCTAGGTCATTTTGAGGAAGCCCATCATTGGAATATACAAGCTAAGTTCTATAATGAAAAATTCCCACTAGTATATGAAAGTGAGAACATAGGAGACTCTCTATCATGAAGATCATGGTGCTATTTTGAAGCATTGTCCCTTCTCTCTTTTCTCTCAATTTTTTGGTGGGCTTCTTTGGCCTCTTTTTTTATAAAGTTCGAAGTCTCATCCCGACTTGTGGGGGAATCATAGTATTCATCATCCTTTCCTCACTTGGGACAACGCTCTAATAATGAAGATCATCACACTTTTATTGATTTACAACTCAAGAATTACAACTCAATACTTAGAACAAAATATGACTCTATGTGAATGCCTCCGACGGTGTAACGGGATATGCAATGAATCAATAGTGACATGTATGAAAAATTATGAAGGTGGCCTTGCCACAAATACGATGTCAACTACATGATCATGCAAAGAGCAATATGACAATGATGGAGCATGTCATAATAAACGGAACGGTGGAAAGTTGCATGGCAATATATCTCAGAATGGCTATGGAAATGCCATAATAGGTAGGTATGGTGGCTGTTTTGAGGAAGGTAAATAATGGGTGCATAATACCGACGAAGGTTGCGCGGCATAATAGAGGCTAGCAAAGTGGAAGGGTGAGTGTGCGTATATCCATGGACTCACATTAGTCATAAGGAACTCATATACTTATTGCAAAAGTCTACTTGCCCTCGAAGCAAAGTACTACTGCGCATGCTCCTAGGGGAAGGGTTGGTAGGAATTAACCATCGCGCGATCCCGACCTCCACTCATAAGGAAGACAATTAAAAGAGCATCCCATGCAACAAATTTGTCACATAACTTTTACCATACGTGCATGCTATGGGACTTGCCAACTTCAACACAAGTATTTCTCAATTTCATAATTACCCAACTAGCATGACTCTAACATTACCACATTTATATCTCAAAACAATTATCAAGCATCAAATTGATCATAGTGTTTTATGCACTTTCTATGATAGTTTTTATTATACCCAACTTGGATGCTCATCATTCTAGGACCAAATTTATAACCATAGAAAATACCATGATGTTCTAAAAGAATCTCAAAATAATATAAGTGAAGCATGAGAGATCAACAATTTCTTCAAAATAAAGCCACCGCCGTGCTCTAGAAAATATAAGTGAAGCACATAGAGCAAAACTATCTAGCTCAAAAGATATACGTGAAGCACATAGTGTATTCTAATAAATTCTAAATCATGTGGGTTTCTCCCAAAAGGTGTGTACAGCAAGGATGATTGTGGAAATTTAAAAAGCAAAGACTCATATCATACATCACGCTCCAAGCAAAACACATATCATGTGGTGAATAAAAATATAGCTCCAAGTAAAGTTGCCGATAGACGAAGACGAAAGAGGGGATGCCTTCCGAGGCATCCCCAAGCTTAGGCTTTTGGTTATACTTGAATATCTTGGGGTGCCATGATCATCCCCAAGCTTAGGCTCTTTCCACTCCTTATTCCATAGTCCATCAAATCTTTACCCAAAACTTGAAAACTTCACAACAGAAAACTCAACATGAAATCTCATAAGCTCCGTTAGTGCAAGAAAGAAAAACCACCACATAAGGTACTATAATGAACTCATTCTTTATTTATATTGGTGTTAAACCTACTGTATTCCAACTTCTCTATGGTTCATACCCACCGATACTAGCCATAGATGCATCAAAATAAGCAAACAACACACGAAAAACAGAATTTGTCAAAAACAGAACAGTCTGTAGAAATCTGTAACTTTAGAATACTTCTGGAACTCTAAAAACCCTACCAAAATAGGAAGTCCTGGGCAATTTCTATTGATCTACAGCAAAAAGAATCAACGCAAAAGCACGTTTATGTGAATTACTAAAATTATTTTCGTGCGCGTAAAGTTTCTATTTTTCAGCAGAATCAAATTAACTATCATTGTAGGTTATCCTATAGGTTCTACTTGGCACAAACATTACTTAAAACATGTAAACACATATAAACAGAAGCTAGATGAAATATTTATTACTAAACAGAAGCAAAAAACAAGAAACAAAAATAAAATTGGGTTGCCTCCCAACTAGCACTATTGTTTAACGCCCCAAGCTAGGCATAAAATCGAGGATAGATCTAAGTAGTGTCATCTTTGGCATTCAATTCATAAGTAGCTCGCATGATAGATTCATAAGGTAATTTAGCTTTCTTTCTAGGGAAGTGTTCCATGCCCTTCCTTAATGGAAATTGGAATCTAATATTCCCTTCCTTCATATCAATAATTGCACCAATCGTTCTAAGGAAAGGTCTACCAAGAATAATAGGACATGAAAGATTGCAATCTATATCAAGAACGATAAAATCTACGGGCACATAATTCCTATTTGCAACAATAATAACATTATTGATCCTTCCCATAGGTTTCTTAACGGTGGAATCCGCAAGGTGCAAATTTAAAGAGCAATCATCAAGATCATGGAAACCTAAAATATCACATAAAGTTTTCGGAATCATGGAAACACTAGCACCCAAATCACACAAAGCATAGCACTCGTGATCTTTAATTTTAATCTTTATAGTAGGTTCCCACTCATCATAAAGTTTTCTAGGTATAGAAACTTCCAAATTAAGTTTTTCCTCATAAGATTGCATCAAGGCATCAACAATATGTTTGGTAAAACCTTTATTTTGATTATAAGCACAATCTATTAAACAACAATTATCATAATTAAATCCCTTGAAATCCAAGATAGTGGGTTCAATGATATTTAGTCTTGACCTCTCCAATCCCACTTTTACCAATTTTAGCATCAAGATCTAAAAACTCTGAATTATTGGGACGCCTTTTAACTAAAGTTGACTCATCTCCAGTCCCATCATTATCAAGATTCATATTGCAAAACAAAGAATTAATAGGGGATACATCAATAACGTTTAGATCTTCATCATTATTTTCATGGAAACTAGAAGAACACGCTTTTACAAAGCAATCTTTCTTAGCACGCAACCTAGCGGTTCTTTCTTTGCACTCATCAATAGAAATTCTCATGGATTTGAGAGACTCATTGATATCATGCTTAGGTGGAATAGATCTAAGTTTCAAAGAATCAACATCAAGCGAAAGCCTATCAACGTTCCTAGCCAAATCATCAACTTTAAGCAACTTTTCTTCAAGCAAAGCATTAAAATTCTTTTGAGAGATCATAAATTCTTTAATGCTATTCTCAAAATCAGAGGGCATATTATTAAAATTTCCATAAGAGTTGTTGTAGGAATTACCATAATTATTAGAGGAATTACTAGGGAACGGTCTGGGATTAAAGTTTCCTCTGTAAGCATTGTTACCAAAATTATTCCTACCAAAAAAATTCACATCCATAGATTCATTGTTATTCTCCATCAAAGTAGACAAAGGCATATCATTAGGATCAATAGGAGCACTCTTAGTAGCAAACAATTTCATAAGTTCATCCATCTTTCCACTCAAAACATTAATTTCTTCTATAGCATGCACTTTTTTACTAGTAGATCTTTCGGTGTGCCATTGAGAATAATTAGCCATAATATTATCTAGGAGTTTAGTAGCTTCTCTAGATTGATTTCCATAAAAGTGCCTCCCGTGGCCGAATCTAAAAGATTTCTAGAAGCAAAATTCAATCCGGCATAAAATTTTTGTATGATCATCCATAAGTTCAAACCATGAGTAGGGCAACTGCGAATCATCAATTTCATTCTTTCCCAAGATTGGGCAACATGCTCATGATCAAGTTGTTTAAAATTCATAATATCATTCCTAAGAGAGATGATCTTAGCAGGAGGAAAATACTTAGAGATAAAAGCATCTTTGCACTTATTCCATGAATCAATACTATTCTTAGGCAAAGATGAAAACCAAGTTTTAGCACGATCTCTAAGTGAAAACAGAAATAACTTCAATTTAACAATATCATTATCCGTATCTTTCTTCTTTTGCATATCACACAAATCAACAAAGTTGTTTAGATGAGTAACAACATCTTCACTAGGAAGGCCAGAGAATTGATCTTTCATAACAAGATTCAACAAAGCAGCATTGATTTCACAAGATTCAACATCATTAAGAGGAGCAATCAGAGTGCTAAGGAAATCATTATTATTGGTATTGGAAAAGTCACACAGTTTGGTATTATCTTGCGCCATCGTGACAAGCAATCCAACACACAAGCAAACAAAAAGGCAAGCGAAAGAGAGAGGAGATTGGGAAAGAGAGGGCGAATAAAACGGCAAGGGTGAAGTGGGGGAGAGGAAAACGAGAGGCAAATGGCAAATAATGTAATGCGAGGGAGATGAGTTTGTGATGGGTACTTGGTATGTCTTGACTTGAGCGAAGACCTCCCCGGCAATGGCGCTAGAAATCCTTCTTGCTACGTCTTGAGCTTGCGTTGGTTTTCCTTGAAGAGGAAAGGGTGATGCAGCAAAGTAGCGTAAGTATTTCCCTTAGTTTTTGAGAACCAAGGTATCAATCCAGTAGGAGGCTCCTTAAAAGTCCCACGCACCTACACAAACAAACAAGAACCTCTCACCAACGCAATAAAGGGGTTGTCAATCCCTTCACGGCCACTTGCAAAAGTAAGATCTGATAGAGATAATATGATAAGATAGATATTTTTGGTATCTTTATGATATAGTTTGGAAAATAAAAGATGCAAATAAAAGTAGATGGAAAACTTATATGATAAAATATAGACCCAGGGGTCATAGGTTTCACTAGTGGCTTCAATCAAGATAGCATAAGTATTACAGTGGGTGAACAAATTACTGTCGAGCAATTGATAGAAAAGCGCATAATTATGAGATTATCTAGGCATGCTCATGTATATAGGCATCACGTCCATGACAAGTAGATCGAAACGATTCTGCATCTACTACTATTACTCCACACATCGACGGACTCCTGCCTACATCTAGAGTATTAAGTTCATGAAGAACAGAGTAACACATTAAGAAAGATGACATGATGTAGAGGGATAAACTCATGCAATATGATATGAACCCCATCTTTTTATCCTCGATGGCAACAATACAATACGTGCCTTGCTGCACCTGCTGTCACTGGGAAAGGACACCGCAAGATTGAACCCAAAGCTAAGAACTTCTCCCATTGCAAGAAAGATCAATCTAGTAGGCCAAACCAAACTAATAATTCGAAGAGACTTGCAAAGATAACTTAATCACACATAAAAAAATTCAGAGGAGATTCAAATATTTCTCATAGATAAACTTGATCATAAACCCACAATTCATCGGATCTCGACAAACACACCGCAAAGAGAGTTACATAGAATAGATCTCTAAGAAGATCGAGGAGAACTTTGTATTGAGATTCAAAGAGAGAGAAGAAGCCATCTAGCTAATAACTATGGACCCGAAGGTCTGTCGTAAACTACTCACAACTCATCGGAGAGGCCTTGGAGATGATGTAGAGGCCCTCCATGGTCGATTCCCCCTCCGGCAGAGTGTCGGCGAAGGCTCCAAGATGGGATCTCACGGATACAGAAGGTTGCGGCGATGGAAATAATTTTTCGTGGTGCCACTGGATGTTTTCGGGGTCCGTGGATACATATAGGAGGAAGAAGTAGGTCGGTGGACACTCGAGGGCCCACGAGGGTGGGGCGCGCGCCCACCACCAGGGGGCGCGCCGGGCACCCTTGTGGCCGCCTCCTCTGTTGCTTGACGTCCACTCCAAGTCCCCTGGATCACGTTTGTTCCAAAAAGATCACTCCCGAAGGTTTCATTCTGTTTGGACTCCGTTTGATATTCCTTTCCTTCGAAACACTGAAATAGGCAAAAAAAACAGCAATTTGGGCTGGGCCTCCGATTAGTAGGTTAGTCCCAAAAATGATATAAAAGTGTAGAGTAAAGCCCATAAACATCCAAAACAAGTAATATAATAGCATGGAACAATAAAAAATTATAGATACGTTGGAGACGTATCACTGTTGCGTCGAGGCAGTCACGAGCAGCCAACAGACCATCACCCGAGAGAGGACGAGGACGTTGAGCCGGGCACCCGCCACATGTGCCGGAGACGCAGAGGACGAGCCTCCCACCACCACGGGCTCACTCCGCAAGCCGAGGCAGCCACGCGCGCGAAGTGCCCCTCCACCTCCGTCCTCCGGCATGGGCTTCGCCCGACGGACTCATCTGGCGGTGGCGGGAGGGGCAGCAGTGCTGGAGGGGGGGCCGCGGCAGAGCAGGTATGGTTCCCTCGAGCCACCCTAGGGGTGACGCAGGGTCAGATCAACTGTGGTTTCTTTCAGGTAGACCCCCCTCCCCCCCCCCAAAAAAAAAGATGTGGCATCACCTTTTTTCCTTGGTCTTGGAGTCGAAAACCACGGTCCGCTTTAGCGATCTGATAGCTGTGGTGAGGGGTGATGTTAGGATTAAGTTACATTTCTATTAAGTTATTTATGTGATACATGCGTTTGAAATGTCTAATTTAAGCTTAAATTACACCTGCAAAATTGAAGAAAATGACGAAAAAAAGATATGGAAGCCAGTTATGGCTGCTATGTGTTTGCATAGAGTGGTCACAACCTCCAAGTTCATATGAAACATACTTTATATAGCGGACGACCATCATCCTCGTCGATATGACGAACTTGTTAGAATTGGTCTAATGGTCGAGTGGATCTCTCACCTTTTTATTTACTAGAATAATGCCCGTGCGTTGCAACGGGATATAAATATTCTAGTACGTTAGCTTGTGATTTACCTATTCATAATAGTGCAATTGTGTAAATAAATGTTCATCAAATTCTGCCCATGAAATATCTTATAGTTTGATCAAAAGTTTGGTAAGTAAAATAAAGTGAAATTGGTTCATGAGTAAATTAAGTTGATTGACTATCATACAAGGAACGTTGAACGAATGGATGATGAAAAGAAAGGTGAAATGAGAATCTTATGTTATTTTTAAGTAGTAGAATTTAAAGAAAATGACAAAAAGATATGGAAGCCAGTTATGGCTGCTATATGTTTGCATAGAGTGGTCACAACCTCCAAGGTCATATGAAACGCGCTTTATATAGCGGACGACGATCGTCCTCGTCGATATGACGAATTTGCTAGAATTGGTCTAATGGTCGAGTGGATCTCTCACCTTTTTATTTACTAGAACAATGCCTGTGCGTTGCAACGGGATATAAATATTCTAGTACGTTGGCTTGTGATTTACCTGTTCATAATAGTGTGATTGTTTAAACGAATGTTCATCAAATTCTGCCCATGAATTACCTTATATTTTGATCAGAAGTTTGGTATGTAAATTAAAATGAAATTAGTTCAGAAGGTAGGTAAATTAAGTTGATTGACTATCATACAAGGAACGTTGGACGAATGGGTGGTGAAAAGAAAGGTGAAATTGAAACCTTACGTTATTTTTAAGTAGTAGATAGATGCGAAGGAGGTAACACCGCTCCACCTCTGGGCCCTCCAGTTAGCACCTCTCGCATCGCCGGCCACCTGTCGCGATGCCGTGCAAGTCCAACTCCTCGAAAGCACGCAGGGAATCACGATCTTCAAGACGACACCCTCAGGAGGGGAAGCAGCATGGATCAACGCATAATCCGGCCCTGCACTGAAGGACCTAGGCTTTCACCGAAAAAAGTGGCCCGAGAGAGGAGGAGGTCGGAGAGCTCCACGAAGGCTCCCAGGAGGAGAGCGACATCCGAAGACGCCGCGTCATCAGCTTTTGCCCGGAGCCACCGTACCTCCGCACCCTCACGCTGTCGGGCGAAGATGGGAGAACCCCAGAGCCGCCGACTTGTGAACCCACTGGCCCGACCACCAACCTCACCGCCGGCTGGAGCCGACATGCCAGATCAGGCCGAGCCCGCCATGGCCAAATCTGACACCTCGGGATGTCGTCGCGTCGAGGCAACCACGAGCAGCCGACAGACCATCACCCGAGAGAGGACGAGGACACTGAGCCAGGCAGCCACACCGGCCAGAGACGTTGAGGACGAGCCTCCCACCACCACGGGCTCACGCCGCAAGCCGAGGCGGCCGCACGCGAAGAGCCCCTCCGTTGTCGTCCTCCAGCACAGGCTACGCCCGGCGGACTCATCCGGCGGTGGTGGGATGGGGATACATGCTGGAAGGGGGGGGGGGGCGGCGGAGCAAGTATGGTTCCCTCGTGCCACCCTAGGGACGACGTGGGGTCAGATCAACTGCGGTTTCTTTCTGGTAGAACCCCCCAAAAAAGATGTGGCAGCACCTTTTTTTCCTTGGTCTTGGAGTCAAAAACCACGGTCTGCTTTAGCGATCTGATAGGTGTCGCGAGGGGTGAAGTTATGATTAACTTAAGTTTCTATTAAGTTATTTATGTGATACTTGCGTTTGATATGTCTAATTTAAGCTTAAATTACACCTACAAAATTGAAGAAAATGACGGAAAAGAAGATATGGAAGCCAATTATGGCTGCTATGTGTTTGCATAGAGTGGTCACAACCTTCAAGTTCATATGAAACGTGCTTTATATAGCGGACGACGATCGTCCTCGTCGATATGACGAATTTGCTAGAATTGGTCTAATGACCGAGTGAATCTCTCACCTTTTTATTTACTAGAACATTGCTCGTGCGTTGCAACGAGATATAAATATTCTAATATTTTAGCTTGTGATTTACCTATTCATAATAGTGTGATTGTGTAAATAAGTGTTCATCAAATTCTGGCCATGAATTACCTTATATTTTGCTTAGAAGTTTGGTAAGTAAATTAAAGTAAAATTGCTTCAGAAGGTAAGTAAATTAAGTTGATTGACAAGGAAGGTTGGACGAAGGGGCAGTGAAAAGAAAGGTGAAATGGGAACCTTACGTTCTTTTAAAAAAAAGTAGAGATAATTACCTTATATTTCGATTAGAAGTTTGGTAAGTAAATTAAAGTGAAATTGGTTTAGAAGATAAGTAAATTAAGTTGATTGACAAGGAAGGTTGAACGAAGGGGTGGTGAAAAAAAGTTGAAATGAGAACCTTACTTTCTTTTTAAGTAAGTAGAGAAGTAAAGATAGAGATAGAGAAAAGTGGATCTTTTTTTTTTGTTGACGGGTGGCAAAGTGGATCTCTCAACTTGAACGTTTGGAAAACTCAAAATTTGGAAATAGAAAAAAAAAACGTATTCTTACGGGAAGATGAGATGGAAGCCCAATGATCGGGCCGGCCCACCTCCACCCTCTGTCTTGTCGGTCTCGTGCACCACCATCCCGGGAGAGGAACAAAACCCTCCTCTCCTCTCCTTCCACCAAAGCCGCAGCAGCCGTCCGGCCGGAGCAGAACCATCCGCTCTCCCCTCGCGCTCCACTGCGGCGGCCGCGGCCCTCCACGGGGATGAAGTCGACCGGAGGAGATCCGTCCGGATTCGCCGCTGCGGGTGAGCCGGCCCTACCTAGCAGCTCGCTTATTAGGCTACCTTTTCTTCTTCTTCTTCGCCGTGAGCAATCAAACCCGAATCCTACGCTTTCAGCTCCCCTGAATGCATCCGTGCGTGATTCCATCCGATCCGATCCGATCCGATCATTCTTCTCCCGCGAGCGCGCGCGCAAGCTCGATCTTAGCTTCCTGGTTGGTGGGTCCCATGCTGCGTGTGAACCCGCGTACTGGGCCAAGTCAAGCATGGATGGATGCTTGCTTTCTTCTTAGCCACGCGTGTTTTACTAGTTACCACTTTCCTCTTTTAGCGGTTTAATTAATTGACTAGCAGCATGTCGGGCGATAGGTGATATTTAATGGCGGGGAGTTTAGGCTAAGGATTGCATATTCCAAGTGCTCAACAAGTGAAACCATGCTAGTATCTACAAGTAGTTTTTAATTGCCGGGAGATGGGTGGTATTTAGTTCATAAGATTTGTTGTTTTCTGTCCATACTAATGTTTTTGTTCCTTTTTTCTACTTTGTCTTTTCCCTTGCTAGCTTTACATGCTTCTAGTGATGCGAGCGAACATGAAGAGATTAAACCCGCTGATGACAGCAACACCATCTCAGACTATGCCCAGGAACCATTGAATTTTTTTCCGGAACAAGAATCAAACGATGCTAGTGTTAGTACAGAAAAGAAACAGTCTGTGGTATCCAAATGCAAGTCGGTGGAAGAAATTCCAAGAGAAGCAACCGTAAAAAGGTGCAAGAACATCGATTCCAAGAAGCTCTTCTCAAATAACAACAATAGTCCAAGCCTCACTGGTATTCAGGCTCTCAGAAAGCCGCCAAGAAAGGGGGGCCATCCTATTCAACTTCGTGAGAGCGAAATGTTTCAAGACAAAAAGCCTCCTTCCACATGGATATGCAAAAATGCAGCCTGCAAAGCTGTGCTTACCTCAGAGAATACATTCTGTAAACGGTGTTCGTGTTGTATATGTCACCTTTTCGATGACAACAAAGATCCTAGCCTTTGGCTCGTCTGCTCATCGGAGACTGGTGACACAGATTGCTGTGAGTCGTCCTGCCACGTTGAGTGCGCACTCCAGCGCCGAAAGGCAGGGCGCATCGATCTTGGGCAATCTATGCACCTAGATGGTAACTATTGCTGTGCTGCCTGCGGGAAGGTTATTGGAATACCTGGGTGAGTAGTTTGGCCTCTTGCTGATGCATTGGCATATATTTTCAGTATGGGAATGTTGCTATGCATTTTCTACATTGCAGTTTCTGTTATGTTGCATTTTTCCTGGTTTTATCAGTTAAGGTTGCAATTGTTGAGATGTTGATTTCGTCTCATTTTTGCTAGCTGTCTCAGAACTTTTCTATGATAGGTTTCGTTGGGTTTTAAATATTTAAGTCATGATATTTCCAAACGTCAGCTAACCTATTTGTTAGTTTTGCCTGAAACATACATTAGAAGTATGACAGTTGTAGATTTTATCCTGACCAGACCGGCTTTCTTCCGGGTCGGCGTATTTCAGAAAACATTGTTTACGCGGCCGACCTCCTTCGTGCCTGCCACGTCCGGAAAGCCCCCACGATTGTGTTCAAAATCGACTTTCGGAAGGCTTTCGACTCGGTTAACTGGTCCAGCCTCCTTTCCGTTCTCTCAGCCCGTGGATTCAACTCCCGGTGGTGCGGTTGGATCCGAGACATTCTTTCTACAGGACACACCGCCGTCCTTCTCAACAGTATCCCTGGGGACTGGATCCTTTGCCGCAATGGCCTCCGTCAAGGGGACGCGCTTTCGCCGTGCCTTTTTATTCTTGTCGCCGATGTCCTCCAGCGTCTTATTCGCTCGGCTTCCTCGGATGGGAGGCTTGCTCACCCGATTGACCCCTCGCTCCCCTGCCCTGTGCTCCAATACGCCGACGACACCCTTATCCTCTGCCGTGCGGACCCCCAGTCGGCGGCGACTCTCAAAACCATCCTTGACTCTTTCGCCCTTGCTACCGGCCTGGCCATCAACTTCCACAAGTCTGGGTTTATTCCCATGCACTGCCCCGACGATCTGTCAGCCGCCATGGCTACTACCCTCGGCTGTCCCATCTCCTCCTTCCCTCAACCCTACCTGGGTCTCCCCCTCTCCCCCTGGAAACTTCCCATCTCCGCTTACGACCCTCTTATCCGCTCCTTTGACCGTTACCTCTCTGGTTGGCGTGCCCTCCTCCTGTCGTCAGGGGGTAGGATGGTCCTTTGTAATGCCGTTCTCAACAACCTCCCCACCTACTTCATGTGCTCGTACTTGCTTCCCTCTGGTGTGATTGAGTTGATTGATCGTAGGCGTCGTGCCTTTTTTTGGACCGGCAAGGATACTTGCTCCGGTGCGCGTTGTCTAATTGCTTGGGATAAAGTGTGTGCAGATGTGCAGGAAGGCGGCTTCGGGATCCGGGATCTCCGTCGGCAGAACATGTGTCTGCTCCTCAACTTCGTCCACAAGCTTCATCAACCCGACTGTCCGCCGTGGAAACGGTGGTTTCTCAGCACCACCAGGAGAGATGTTGGCGACCCCTGCTCGGCTCCTTCTTTCCTTGGGGCCATCATTCTCAGCGGCCTCCCGACGTACAGGTCTATCACCCGCGTGGATCTCCGCGACGGGCGCGCCACCTCGTTCTGGCACGACCGTTGGCGGCCCGGCCGCGCCCTCTGCTTTGAGTACGCGGCATTGTACTCTCACTCGACGCGCCCGAACGCCTCGGTGGCAGCAGTGTCCGCCGACGGTCTGCACCTCCAGAGGCGCCTCTCCTCCGTTGCCGCTTCCCAGCTTGCAGCTGTGCAGGCGATCATCAGTGACCTTGGGCTTGTGGACGCTCCGGATCGTCGACTCATGGCCTGGGGGGAGGACGTGGAGTTCAGCTCGCGCGCCGCGTTCAGGGTCATGTCCCCCCACGGGGTGCTCTGCCAGTCTTCCATCGACATCTGGAGTTCGCGTCTCCCGCGGAAGATCAAGATCTTCGCGTGCCTTCTGGTCCGGGACCGCCTTAGTACCCGGAAGAACCTGCATGCGAAGAGTTGCACCCCCTCCAGCTCGTGCGCCTCCTGCCCCTACGAGGAGTCCACTTCTCACATCTTCGCCGCCTGCGGTCGTGCGGTTTCGACCTGGACTCGCCTCGGTCTGGGCCCTTTCCCCTCGGTGGATGCGATCCTCGCCTCTCCCTCGCCGTCCGCCGACGTGGCTGCGTTGTGGAAAGATGGGCTCTACGTGCTTCTCTGGCAGATCTGGAAGGCCAGGAACAACGCCACCTTCAACAACATACGCTGCACCGCCTGTGATATCCTCGCGAGGACGGCCGACGACCTCCTGATTTGGAGCAGGCGCTATGACGCTCCGTCTCGGGATCGACTTCTGGCCATCCGACTTTTCTTTCTCTCAGTCCTCTAGACTGCCTCATGGCGGGTTTCTCTTTTTTTTTCGCTTCTTATCATGTTGTTTTTTATCTTTTCGATGAAAAACACTGTATGACTGCCAGGTCCTTCGAGTAATATAACAACCGGTGGGGCACAATGCCCCCCCGTCATTCTTGAAAAAAAAAACCCTTCTGTTTATTTCCTTTTAGTTTTGCTTATTTATGGTACCTTTGGATTGAGCAGGTTCTGGAAAAGGCAGCTAGCGGTTGCTAAAGATGCTCGTCGGGTTGATATTCTTTGTTCTCGTATATACCTAAGTCATAGGCTTTTGGATGGCACAACCCGTTTTAAAGAGCTGCATCAGATTGTACAGGATGCAAAGGCAAAGCTGGAAACTGAGGTTGGTCCCCTTGATGGGTCTTCTAAGATGGCCCGGTGCATTGTGGGCCGGCTTCCTGTTGCTGCCGATGTGCAGAAACTTTGCTCTCTAGCAATGGAGAAGGCAGATGACTGGCTGCAGTCAAACTCTCAAGCAGAAACTAAACAAATTGGTACTTCATTTTTTTTTTAAGTTTTACCTCTTTCTAGTGGGTTCATGTGGAACTTAATTCTTTTATGAATCTTACAAACTTCTTTTCATGGTGCAGATACACTTCCTACTGCCTGCAGGTTTAGATTTGAAGATATTACAGCTTCATCATTAGTGATTGTTCTGAAAGAAACTGCTTCCTCGCAGTATCATGCTATCAAAGGCTACAAGCTTTGGTACTGGAACAGCAGAGAACCGCCTTCCACTGGGGAGCCTGTTATTTTCCCCAAAGACCAAAGAAGGATATTGATTTCCAGTCTGCAGCCCTGCACGGAGTATGCCTTTCGGATCATGTCATTTATTGAGGATGGTGAACTTGGCCACTCCGAGTCTAAGTGCTTTACAAGGAGTGTGGAGATCATGCACAAGAATATAGAGCACGGCGCAGAAGGTTGCTCATCTACTGCCAAGAGAAATGTCAAGAGGCAAAATGGCAGGTCATCAGGCTTCAAGGTGCGCCAGCTGGGTAAAGTGTTACGGAGGGCATGGGAAGAGGATGGTTTCCCCAGTGAGTTCTGTAAAGATGAGATTGAAGATTCCTGCAATCAGAGTGATTCAGTGATACTAGAGAAGGGTCAAGTTGCACATGTTGTTTCACGCAAACTTGATCTTAATGAAACCTCAGTCCCAGATTTAAACGCTGAGGTAGTCATGCCAACAGAGTGCCTCCGGAATGAGAACGGGTATAGTTCAGGAAAGAATGATTTGAGGAAGTCCAATGGCTGTGGTGATTTTGCGACCTGCACGGAGGGGCATGTCGGCGAGGCACCTGCAATGGAATCCCGATCACAAAGTCGGAAGCAGACATCAGACTTGGAGCAGGAAACCTGTGCAGAGGATGGCAATTTGGTCATCGGTTCACAGAGGCACTTCTCCCGTAGGTTAGGTGAGCTAGATAATAACTATGAGTACTGTGTGAAGACTATTCGATGGTTGGAATGTTGTGGCCACATCGAGAAAGAATTTAGGATGAGATTCCTAACCTGGTTTAGCCTGAGATCGACGGAGCAGGAGCGGAGGGTTGTCTTGACCTTCATCCACACCCTCGTTGATGAGCCCGGTAGTTTGGCAGGGCAGCTCCTGGATTCATTTGAAGAAATTGTTGCCAGTAAAAGGCCAAGGACTGGTTTCTGCACTAAGCTATGGCACTAATCTGGATAGGCAAATACTAAACAACACCAGTATACTAGTATCCAATATTCTTTGCAAGGGGAAACATAACACTGGTTTGTGTACTAAGCTATGTCATTAATCGATATTATTTCTTATGATCAATATTATTTCTTATAATACTCTTGCGAGGGGAAAGTAACTGGGATATCACAGTTTTCCACTTCGTTGTAATATCACTTCTAACGCTGATAAATGTACGTGTGGTTAGTTTTATTGCTGTACTCTGAACTCTTGATTGATGCCTGTAACTCTGTGTTAACTGGAAAAGTAACATCAGGTAACTATTACAGATGACGAGTTCTACACCTCCACTACAACAAAAATGTGTTCTTTGTTTAGGAATATATATTGAAATTTTTCACTGCGATTTCAGACTTAGCAACGTGTTTCGCTGGTGAGAGTGGGATGAAGTTGAACATGAAAGTAACTGTTACTGAAGCCATCTCACTGCTAAATTCTAGCGTCTCGTTAGCACCATATTTTGGCAGACACCACCATGAACAATTAGAAATCAAGTCACATATGAAAAAATAAAAGAAGATTTTTTGTACAGATAGAATAACATCGAGTGCACACTAATGCAGTCATTTCCATACAACACTGTTTGACCATACAGCAGTGAATCCTGGTGGTGTCCTACGGCAGGACAGATATGAATGACCCACATGGCCATATCACAGCACCAGCAGAGTTAAGTTCAGGCACTACAAGCAATACATTTCAACCAGATGTTGACAAACTCAATCCACCAGAGAGTAAAAACCACAAGATCTACCTGCCCAAGAACACAAGACTCTTTATCATTTCAATAACTCTGCACCTTCTTCTTCTTCTTCATGTATGTCCTCCAGTGCCTTGGTTTCAGATTTCAGTTCAGGTTGATCGTCCTCCATTTCCACAATCTCGGAGCTTACTTCGCGCTGCTTGTTTGTGCTTCCCTCTGGTCTGTCGTCTTCGAGTTGGCTTTCCAGCCGATCCAAGAATACCTCTTCAGCTTCGGTGAGGGGATGGTCGCCTTCCTGTTCGCTGTCGAAACAGGTGTTGTACCTCACCAAATAATCCACCTGCCCCCCGGACTTGCTGATCTGGCTGTGCATATCGCTCAGCTCACAGCTTCTGTCCATCATCTCCCGCTCACTGCCATAGTATTCGGCATCAGAATGCCGACCGGAAGATGCTGGAGATGAGTATGGAGTGTAATCTCCAGGAGCTACATCATCACGCTCTCGAAGCGTCCTCAAGATCAATGTTTTGAGAAAGTTCATGACTTGCACAGCATGCATCAGGGCTGTCAAAGGATCTGACATCTAGAATTGAATAAAAAGTTTAAAGATTAGCCGCAGTAATGGGCAACTTGCCAGTTGGTTTTTTCTTTTTCCGGAGGTCAGGTAAGTACAGACATGTGCTACCCTGCAAGAAGACTAAATGCAGTGATTACCTGAGTCATGTTGGGGGCAAATACCATGGCTATGTTTCTAGCATTCATCTTGTTTAGCTCCTCCTCCACAACATCAGCCATTAGCTCAACAGCCCAATTGAGGAGTGCAGCTGGAGTGGGGCGCAGTAGCGTCACAAGCTCTAGGAATTCCTCTTCAGAATTGCATTGCAGAACCTGCTCCGGGGAGAGGCTATCCAGCACACCTTCAGGAAGTTCCCTGAACCATGCCTGACCAATACATACAAGTTGTAGTTATGTCGTCTTGTAAAACCAATAGTCCTTATTTAACATTTGATTGTAGCCTTATGATTACAGTCTATCGATCGTGTGAACACACTGTCCTTATTGTGTCATCATATGTTGATACGAGTGAAGGACAAATGTACCTTAATGAGGCTTGCCAAGCAGTGAACATCAATGTCCTCAGGAACAACTCCTTTGTTCAGTTGATCCCTCACATGCTCTTCTTGGTCATTCTCCGGGTTTATGCGGAAGATCCCTTCAGCCTGAAGATACAAAACTCGGATGAGTAAATTCATGCTGATTCAGGCCTTCTGGTATGGAGCAACTAATGACTAATGATGTCTGACCTTTAGCCCCCCCTGAGCATACAACCTCTCCTGCATAAGCAGCAGTATCGTGGGGACCGAGTTTCCCTTACCATCGTAGGTGCATTGCATTGATTCAGCTGAGACACCGAAAACACTCGCACTGCAGGAAAAAAATTGTAATCATCTTTGTTTGCGCTTTGTTGAGTGAATTGCGTTCAAATATAGAATCTTGGACAAAGTCATATCTGAATATCAATTTTAGTGTTCAAGTTAATTCCATGTGCACACGGAATCTTGGACAAAGTCACCATTAAATACCATTCTGTAGTCATGCAGTTAATTCCATGTGCATATTAAATATCAGTTTTAGACGTCCTGTAAACTCCATGTCCATATTGAATCTTGAAGGGCAAATTTATGATAACAGACATTCTGAAATAAAAGAAGCATAGTTGGCTAAAAATCAAAATTCTTTATGACATTTCCAGAAAAGTTGTTCTATCATCCCACTGAACCAAAACACATTCTAGATCATTTAAAGTCTTGGTTTTATAAAGGAAGCTATTAAAGGCACCCACCGTTACTGGGACTTCTGAATTAATACGAATAGAAACTCCTGCCGTATTTCCAGATCTATCTACCTATCAGGAAGTAAAGTTGCTTGAACAGGTCAAGAAATTTTAACAAAAATGACAGCAATTCTCAAACCCCCACATCAAGCAACCAGCACGAGAGGGTGCTTGGATACAAGGGACTATTTTTAGTCTGACTAAAAATAGTCTCTTTTAGAGGCTAAAGTTCCAAGCACCCCTGACTAAAGAGAGGCTAGGACTAGTCTTGAGGCTAAAATCTTTTAGTCATGGGAAACCTACTAAAATATGTATTAGCTCTCTCTCTCCTCATTTAATTCCTCTCCTTAGTTCTGGATTGGAGGGTTTGGAGGATAATAAATGCTCAATAACTAGATTTTAGTCTCTTTAGTATTTGGATCCAAGCATGGGTGAGACTAGCAAGTTTTAGTCCCACTACTTTTAGTCATGGGACTAAAACGTATCCAAGCATGCTCCGAGTTGCTCAAGACCGAGTTCCAAATCAGCAACCTCCGTAGATTTTTTTCTCTACTTCACACAAAATGTTCAACCTTAATTTGGGACAGTTTGCAGAAGCTGAAGATATATATCTTGTCGAACATGGAAGGAAGCTAGGAAGGTTGATTGAGATCTCATGGATGGAAGGAAGGGTACCTGGCGCTGGGGACGCGGGGAGGCATCTCCACCTCGAACTCGACGGGGAGGCCGAGGAAGCCGTGGAAGCGGTCGAAGGTGACGTGCGCGACGTGGCGGACGTCGGTCGGCCAGCCGATCTCCATCTCCGCCAGCTCGGGGGCGGCCGCGTCCTCGTCGTTCTCCCCCCAGCGGCAGCCGCCGCCGCCACCGGCGACGCGGTCCGGCCCCCGCTCCACCCGGCAAGCCACCACCGACCTCCGCACGGCCGCGAGCAGCAGCGCCAGCACCGACAGCTGCTGCCTCTCCCGCTCCTCCGCCTCCTCCCCGCCGCCCCTCTTCTTCCCCACGCTTCCGCCCTTGCACCCCGTGGAGACCACCACCACCCCCGTCATCCTCTCTCCTCCTGGGTTGCTTCCACCACCACTCCTCACACAGCGGCCGAGCTCGCGCGCATGGGCGTCGTCGCCGCGCAGCTTTCTCCCCTCACTCCAACTAAAATCTTGGACTCGCCGCCTCCCCCTCTTGCACTCCCTTTCGAAATCGCGGCTGCGGACACATAGATCGAAGCTCAAGCCCCTCTCTCTCTCCGCTTCTTGGAAGTTGGAACTGCACAAAATGCCCTTCTCTCTCTGTTTCTCTCTGCGGTGGTGAGGTGGTGAGCTCAGAGAAGCATTAATGAGGGGGGAAGGAGGAGTGTGGAGGAGCCAAGTGTAAATAGTTTTGAACGCAGAAGGGGCGACGTGCAAAAGGGTATGCGAAGGATTCAAACTCTGACCCGACCGGCCGCAGGAACTGAAAAGCGGCGTGATGTCCTTTGCCATTTTCCACGTCACATTTAAAACGGAAGAAAAATCTGTTGCTTCAAAAGCACACAATCCACCTGGTGTTTGCAGCTTCCTCAACGCTCGTACGGACGCTGGAATTGATGTTACTCCATCATCCTTATCTAAACATCATTGGTGTTACTTGAATATACTCCGGTGGACGGTGGTGGTGACCCTTGTTCGTTGCTGTCTAGTTGAAACTATAGGGTAACACTAGTAGAAAAGAGGGCAAAGGTCCAGGCCGGGTCAGCTCATTAGTTCCGGTTCAGTCCAGAACCGGAATCCATGGGGCATTGGACCCGGTTCGTGAGCCCCGGGGGCCGGCCGGGCCACGTGGGTCATTGGTTCCGGTTCGTCTGGACCTTTTGGTTCCGGTTGGTGGGACGAACCGATGGGCCTCGCTCCTGGCCCACCATCATTGGTTCCGGTTGGTGGCTTGACCACCATTGGTCCCGGTTGGTGGCTTGAACCGGGACCAAAGGCTGCCCTTTAGTCTCGGTTCATGCCACCAACCGGGACCAATGATGTGCCTATATATACTCCCTTGTGTAAGAGTAGAGCACACTGCTCTGTTTTTTCTGGCCGTCGAGGGGGAGAGGGCTTGGTGGTGCTCTAGCTCACCTCCTATGCACATAAGGTGTTCGATGGAATGCCCGAGCCACATTATTTAAGCTTTCTTCATTTTCCTCAATATTTGTCTAGGTTTAGCAGTCCATCACGCGCCGTCCCCGTCTTCACCGCCGTCGATCACTCGCGTCGATCTCATCGCTGGCACCACCGTGGTGAGCCTCTTGTTCTTATCTTCTTTCTTAAAGGAAAAATATTCTTACTTGTATGTTTAGATAGATACTTGTATTATTTTCTTACTTTTATTATTGCATCTTATATAGTGCGATGGTTTTGGTATCCGCCCTCGTCGGCCCTCGTCCTGTCTATGATTCAGATGTGGTATATATTATCTTTTCATAACTATTGGTTCATTTATTGTTTATGACAATTATGCCGACCAACGTGACATAGATTTTATTATCTAGGAGGTTGTTGAACCAGAAATTCCAACCGACCCTATTGTCGAGAGGTTAAATTTAGTTGAAGAAGAAAACAATTTCTTGAAGGAAAAATAAGAAAAATTGAGGAGGAAAAGATGATATTGGAGTTGCATGTTGCGGATGTCGTCGATGATCACAAGATCAAGATGGATGCAATGCGCTTGAAGATTAGAAAGATTAAAAAATATGCCATTCATACTGAGGCTTGGTATCATTATGCTGTTGGATCAGTTGTTACCTTGGTTGCGATTATGATCGCATTTGTTTTCGCATTGAAATGTTTTACAAAGTTTCAATGTATGGTTTAATTAATTTAGATGCTCTGCAGTTGTTAGATGAGAACTATGTATGTACTTTGGTTTTAATGTGATGATGAACTTCTATTAATTTGGTCACTTAATTATCTATTCATGATGTTCTGTAATGGTTTTTGACACACTTAATTATATATAATGCACGCAGATGAACCGGCAATGGATGTACGATGACAGACACACCTCCGAGTACATTAAGGGCATGCATGATTTTCTCGAAGTGGCTGAGGCAAACAAGCAGAATGGTTTTATGTGTTATCCATGCCCTATATGTGGGAATACGAAGTCTTACTCTGACCGGAAAATCCTTCACGCCCACCTGCTTTACAAGGGTTTCATGCCACACTGTAATGTTTGGACGAGGCACGGAGAAATAGGGGTTATGATGGAAGACGGCGAAGAAGAAGAGTACGATGACAACTATGTGCCCCCTGAATACGGTGATGCTACTGAACATCAAAAGGAACCAGACGATGTGCATGATGATGCTGCAACGGGCGAAGCTGCTGAAGATCAAGAGGGACCAGACGATGTGCCCGATGATGACGATCTCCACCGGGTCATTGTTGATGCAAGGACGCAATGCGAAAGTCAAAAGGAGAAGCTGAAGTTCGATCGCATGTTAGAGGATCACAAAAAAGGGTTGTACCCCAATTGCGAAGATGGCAACACAAAGCTCGGTACCGTACTGGAATTGCTGCAGTGGAAGGCAGAGAATGTTGTGCCTGACAAAGGATTTGAGAAGCTACTGAAAATATTGAAGAAGAAGCTTCCAAAGGATAATGAATTGCCCGACAGTACATACGCAGCAAAGAAGGTTGTATGCCCTCTAGGATTGGAGGTGCAGAAGATACATGCATGCCCTAATGATTGCATCCTCTACCGCGGTGCGTACAAGGATCTGAACGCATGCCCGGTATGCGGTGCATTACAGTATAGGATCAGACGAGATGACCCTGGTGATGTTGACGGTGAGCCCCCCAGGAAGAGGGTTCCTGCGAAGGTGATGCGGTATGCTCCTATAATACCACGGTTGAAACGTCTGTTCAGAAATGGAGAGCATGCCAAGTTGATGCGATGGCACAGAGAGGACCGTAAGAAAGACCGGGAAGTTGAGAGCACCCGCTGACGGGTCGCAGTGGAGAAAAATCGAGAGAAAGTACTAGGATGAGTTTGCAAGTGACCCAAGGAACATATGGTTTGCTTTAAGCGCGGATGGCATTAATCCTTTCGGGGAGCAGAGCAGCAATCACAGCACCTGGCCCATGACTCTATGTATGTATAACCTTACTCCTTGGATGTGCATGAAGCAGAAGTTCATTATGATGCCAGTTCTCATCCAAGGCCCTAAGCAACCCGTCAACGACATTGATGTGTACCTAAGGCCATTAGTTGAAGAACTTTTACAGCTGTGGAATGGAAACGGTGTACGTACATGGGATGAGCACAAACAGGAGGAATTTGACCTAAAGGTGTTGTTGTTCGTGACCATCAACGATTGGCCCGCTCTTAGTAACCTTTCAGGACAGACAAACAGGGATAACACGCATGCACGCACTGTTTACTTGACACCGATAGTATATACCTGGGAAGCTGCAAGAAGAATGTGTACCTAGGCCATCGTCGATTTCTTCCGACCAACCATCAATGTCGAAAGAAAGGCAAGCATTTCAAAGGCGAGGCAGATCACCGGAAGAAGCCCGCCATGCGTACCGGTGATCACGTACTTGCTATGGTCAATGATTTACACGTAATCTTTGGAAAGGGTCCCAGCGCACTAGCTATTCCGAATGACGCTGAGGGACACGCACCCATGTGGAAGAAGAAATCTATATTTTGGGACCTACCCTACTAGAAAGACCTAGAGGTCCGCTCTTCAATCGACGTGATGCACGTGACGAAGAACCTTTGCGTGAACCTGCTAGGCTTCTTGGGCGTGTATGGAAAGACAAAAGATACACCTGAGGCATGGGAGGACCTGCAATGTTTGCATGAAAAAGACGGCATGCCTCCGAAGCAGTATGAAGGTCCTGCCAGCTATGCTCTTACGAAAGAAGAGAAAGAAATCTTCTTTGAATGCCTGCTCAGTATGAAGGTCCCGACTGGCTTCTCGTCGAATATAAAGGGAATAATAAATATGCCAGAGAAAAGTTCCAGAACCTAAAGTCTCATGACTGCCACGTGATTATGATGCAACTGCTTCCAGTTGCATTGAGGGGGCTTCTACCGGAAAATGTCTGATTAGCCATTGTGAAGCTATGTGCATTCCTCAATGCAATCTCTCAGAAGGTGATCGATCCAGAAATCGTACCAAAGCTAAGGAGTGATGTGGCGCAATGTCTTGTCAGTTTCGAGCTGGTGTTCCCACCATCCTTCTTCAATATCATGACGCACGTCCTAGTTCATCTAGTCGACGAGATTGTCATTCTGGGGCCCGTATTTCTACACAATATGTTCCCCTTTGAGAGGTTCATGGGAGTCCTAAAGAAATATGTCTGTAACCGCGCTAGGCCAGAAGGAAGCATCTTCATGGGCCATCAAACAGAGGATGTCATCGGGTTTTGTGTTGACTTCATTCCTGGCCTTAAGAAGATAGGTCTCCCTAAATCACGGTATGTGGGGAGACTGACTGGAAAAGGCACGCTTGGAAGGGACTCAGTAATATGCAGGGACGGATATTCTTAGTCTCAAGCACACTACACAGTTCTACATAACTCTACCTTGGTGACCCCGTATGTCGATGAACACAAGAACAGTCTGCGCTCCAAACACCCGGAGTAGTGCGACGACTGGATTACATGTGAACACATCAGGACTTTCAGCAGTTGGTTGGAAACACGTCTCAGAGGTGACAACACTATTTATGATGAGCTGTACTTGTTGTCCAGGGGACCATCTTTGACTGTATTGATTTACAAAGGATACGAGATGAATGGGAATACATTTTACACGATTGACCAAGATCAAAAGAGCACCAAGAAAAACAGCGATGTCTGCTTTGATGCAACAACCGAGAGGGGAAAGGACACATATTATGGTTACATAGTGGACATATGGGAACTTGACTACGAACATGATTTTAAGGTCCCTTTGTTTAAGTGCAAATGGGTCAATCTGTCAGGAGGCGGGGTATAGGTAGACCCACAGTACGGAATGACAACAGTGGATCTGAAAAATCTTGGGTACACTAACAAACCGTTCGTCCTAGCCAATGATGTGGCACAGGTTATCTATGTGAAGGACATGTCTACCAGACCGAGAAAAGGAAAAGATAAGGAAGCGAATACATCATACGATGAGCCAAAGTGCCACATAGTTCTTTCAGGAAAAAGGGACATCGTGGGAGTGGAGGGCAAGACAGACATGTCTGAAGATTATGAAAAGTTTCATCAAATTCCTCCCTTCAAAGTCAAGGCCGACCCAAGCATCCTGATAAACGATGAAGATTATCCATGGTTACGGCGCAATAAGCAAATGACACAAGCGAAGAAAAAGTGAAGACTTTCTCCCGCAATTATTATGATGATACCATGCCAACTTTGTAACAGACGAGTATGATACCATTGTCCGTTTTGTACATGCACATGCTATGTGGGTGAAATTATGATACCATGCCAACTTTCAACTTTTTCAGAGTTCATTTGAAATGCTTTAATGTCTTATGGTTCGGCCCTCGTAATACCATTAATCCCGGTTTGCTCCTTGTCAACTATGTTCTCACCAAGAACACTCTCAAGAGGGCAGCCATGTGGGCCATTGGTCCCGGTTCGTCTGGACCTTTTGGTCCCGGTTCCACGCATGAACCGGGACCCATGCGCCTCGCCCCTGGCCCATGACCATTAGTCCCGGTTTGGCCACAAACCGGAACTAAAGGGTTGGTCCAAGTTGGACTCAGAGTTTAGTCCCACCTCGCCAACTGAAGGGCGCTCACACCGGTTTATAAGCCCGTCCCTCTCTGCCTTGTTGAGCTCCTCTCAAAGTGAAAATAGATGCCCCTACACAGGGAATTTGACCTAAATTCATAGTGAATTTCTCTGAAATTCATAGAAATTTATTATGAATTTAGGTTGAATTTTCTCTATAGGCGCATCTATGTTCATTTTTTTAGTAAAGTTAATCACAAACTTGTGATTCACACAAATTTCAAAGAATTCAAATTTTAACTATTCAAATTTGAAAACTAATGGCACTAACAGAAAGTTATAATTTTTCTAAAACTAATGGCACTAACAGAAAGTTTATAATTTTGCTGACCTAAAAGCAAAAAGAATTAAAAAATAAAGCAAAAAACAAAAGAAAATAAATAATGCAGAAAACAAAACAAAAAAACTGGAAACAAAATAAAAATAGCAACAATAAGTATTTTGTTGTAAGTAGAAACAAAATAAAATAAATAAAGCAACAAAGAAATAAAAAATAAAAAAAGTGTTTTCAAATTTGAAAACTAATGGCACTAACAGAAAGTCTATAATTTTTCTAAAACTAAAAGCAAAAATAATTAAAAAATAAAACAAAAAACAAAAGAAAATAAATAATGCAGAAAACAAAACAAAAAAACTGGGAAAAAAATAAAAATGGCAACAATAAGTAAAGAAAACAAAAAACAAAAAAAGTGCCTCCCACTGGCCCCCCACGGCCTGAATACGACTAGAAACCCTACCATGGGCCAGGATTCAGGCCCGCAAAAGGCCCAGCAGGCCCACAGGCAAAGCAGTGTCAGATTAGGCCCATAGGCCTGCAGTTCAGAGGAGTTCGAGAGAGAGGAGGCAGCAGTGCTTATAAGTAGGTGGTCGACGCTCTCAACTAGCGAGGTGGGACTAAACTCCCACCACCACGCTGCTGTGCAAGGCCATTGGTCCCGGTTGGTGGCACGAACCGAGACCAATGCCACCCTTTGGTCCTGGTTCGTGGCACCAACCGGGACCAATGCCTCCCTTTAGTCCCGGTTGGTCCCGGTTCATGGCACCAACCGGAACCAATGCCTCCCTTTAGTCCCGGTTGGTGCCACCAACCGGGACCAACCGGTGCCACGAACCGGGACCAATACTCTCAGTATATAAGAAAGCACTTGGCGTTTTTCAGATTCATCTGCATCAGTTCCCCCGCCCCGACGACGCCACCAGGCTGCCCGAGCTCGCCCCGTCGTCACTGTCGCCGCCCTCTGCTGCCTCGTCGACGCGCAGCCGCCTGCCCTAAGCACGCCGCCAGCGGCCCGCCCCGACCATGCTGCGCGCCCCTGCCCCGACCACGTCGTCGTCGCCCCAGCTGCCCCACGCCGCTGTCGCCTCTGCCTCGCCCTGCCCCGACCACACCGCCGTCGCCTCTGCCCTTCCCCGATCGCGCCACCGTCACCTCTACCCCGACGCGCGCCGTGCCCCTACCCCGACCATGCCGCACCTCTCCCTTTGGTCAGGGCCGGCACCGCCCCCCTCTTCCCCCTATTTTTTTGCACATATATAGATGTTTTATTCCTGATTATATGTATATGTATGAGTATATGTATGTGCGTATATCTGTTTATATGTCCTTTTTTTAGATTTTTGTTTTTTGCATTTTTACAAAAATGCATATATGTATGTATATATGTTCTCTGTGTATATATATGTTCATGTATATATGCAAAAGATAGATTTTAAGAAAAAAATAGTATTTTTTTCTGTTCGTAGATTTTTTTGGTGATATTAATTATTGTAAATATGCAAATGTTTGTATATTCATATGAACAATGAATTAGGCAAAACCTTTACTTTTTTTCTAAAATTTCTATTTGAACATTATTTAAAAAAAACAAGCAATACTACTTCATGTATTTTTAAGAAGGAAGAAGAAGAAAAAGAATGAGAGGAAAAAGGAAATAAGAAGAGGAAGAAGAGGAGAAATTCTATTTTTTCTTCTTCTCCTCTATTCCTTTCTTCTTCTCCTCTTTTTTTCTTCTTTTTTTTCTTCGATCTTCTCCTCTATTTCTTTCTTCTTCTCCTCTTTTTATTTCTTCTTCATTTTCTTATGTTTTATCGGGTCTGTCGTCGTCGATATACCCCTCCCAATAACTTCAACACGAGGGGGGGGGGTTCGATATACCCCCTCCCCGATAATATTATTTTCCCATGTACGTATGTCGTCATTGTCGATATAACCCCCTCCCGATAACTTCAACACGTGGGGGGGGGGGGTCGATATACCCCCTCCCCAATAACATTATTTTCCCGTGTATGTATGTCATCGTTGTCGATATTACCCCCTCTTGACTGTGATAACTTATACCAAAACTCTCGAGGACACCCAAACCCTAGAAAAAACGATGTCGGTCTCCTACCCCCTCCCGCCGTGCCCCTACCCGACAAAATCTCTCGAGGCCACCCCCTCTCGCTCGACCAAAACTCTCGAGGACACCCAAGCCCTAGAAAAAAAACGATGTCGGTCTCCTACCCCTCTCGCAGCGCCCCTACCCTTGAAGCGTTGCCGAGGCCACCCCAAACCCGGAATAAGCTCGGTCTATGTTTGCCACTAATATATCCACGTGCTGTCATGTTTGTGTAATAATTGCCATGTTGTAATATTTGCAGAAACAATGAAGCACATACGAGACGAGGAAGCAGAAGAGGTGTTGGGGGACATAATCTTAGCCAGAGGTGATATCTTGTCGTATCTTAATGACAATGATGGTCTGGAAGAACATGGTGAAGAAGCAGGCTACGATGATCGAAGAATGGAGGACGGAAGACATGATTATGATGGCTCCGGTGACCCATTGACGGTGCAAGAAGGAGACTGTGATGACGGCTCCGGTGACCGAACCGAGTCTGGCCAGGTATATATACTAGTTAAGCCTGTGCTGACTAGCTAATTGATGCATTCATTGTTTTGGTATATGTACACATATTAATTAACTCTCGTCTTTCTTCTTTTTTCTATCCCTCCGGATCGAGCACAACTTCGGTAAGGAGACGAGGCCCGAAGAAAAAGTTGAGCTCGGATGAAAGGTTTGAGATCACAGCAATCGCGCACGACGGCGAACTGATCGAACCCATCCGGACAAAGAACGCATTTGCTGCTCAGTGCGGGGTTCTTGTTAGGGACAAGATCCCGATCAGCATCCACCAATGGTATAAGCCTAAGAACTAAGACCATGAGGTGTCTTATGTCAATGATATGCAGAAAGATGATCTTTGGACTGAGCTGAAGGCAAATTTCACCCTACCGCGAGAGGAGGATCCGGAGAAGCCAGTTACAGAGAAATTAATCAAGTCTTTTGCTCTTAAGAAGATGGCAGGCCTATTCAGGAGGTGGAGGAAAGAGCTGAAAAAGTTTGTCGACAAAGAAGAGACACCAGAATTCATCGGCAAATATGAGAAGATCAGAGATCACTGGCCCGCAGTTGTGGCCCACACGACATCAGAAAAGAGTAAGAAGATGTCGGCGATAAACAAGCAAAATGCTGCAAAGAAGCAGTTTCACCATCGCACGGGGTCAGGTGGCTACCTCAAAGCCTGGCCTAAGTGGGCCAAGGCTAAGAATGATCTGCTTGATAAAGGGATCGAACCAGAGACAATGAACTGGCCAGACCATTGCTGGACTTGGTTCTTCGGGGCTGGCGGAACATTGGACCCTATATCAGGGAAGTGCCATTGGACGGATGAGCAACTGAAAATACCATTCAAGAGGCTTCGGCACTATATCAATGCAGCACAGCAAGGGACGTTCGTTCCAGACATGGAGAAAGACGAGCTCACAATGGCCCTCGGGAATCCTGAGCACCCTGGACGGACACGAGGCACGCCAGGCTCCATTCTGTGGAAGGTTGGTTTTCCGGACGCAGGGGGTTACAAAACCCAGGAGAGGAGGAAGAAACTGGAGCATAGGCAACTGCAGGCGCTGCACGAAAGGGTAATGGGGCTAGAGGAACGAGAAGCAGATCGCAACAAACGACCTGCCGAAGCTTCCCCCGAAGCTACCCCGCCATCTCAGCGGAGAAGCAGCGTGGCTTCCACCGAGCTGCTTCAGCCGGAGCATGTCTTGACGGTTCCTGCCAGCTATCCCGTGGATGCTATCACGGAGTCTCAAAATTGCCACATTATGACGAAATGGATGAATTTGAAGGTCAAGGCGGCTGTTGGCTCTGTTTATCCTACTGAACCAGGCGCAACTTTTCACTGACGGCCGATTCCAGAAGGATATGCTAGGGTGATGGTGGATGAAATAACGGAGGGATTTGAGGACCTCCAGCTTGACCACCCTAATGGTGAAGGGGAGACTACGCTGGGTTATGCTCTGAAGACTCCATGCCTATGGCGGAAGGAGCTCATCAACCTTCCGAACTGGACGCCTCCGCCTCCTCCTCCTTCTTCGGTGAGTCAGGGCACTCCTCCTCCTCCACCGCCTCCTCCTCCGGCGAGTGACGATAAGGGCACTCGGCCTCCTTCTCCGGCACGTGGCGGCACTCCGCGCTCCTTCTCCGCCTGTGCCAGCGCACCCGAGCAGCCAGCAGCCTCCTCCTTCTCCGCCTCGCCAGCAAGGGCGGAAGAGACCCACCGCCGCCCCGGCTGCTCTGGCGTGTCGTAGTCCTTCTCCTCCACCTCGTAAGCTAGCACGAAAGAAGACAGACGCCACAGCCGCTCCATCTTCTCCGGCGTCTAGCAGTACAGCCAGAGGCGTGAGGCAATACAGATACGGTCCTTCTCTCAAGCCTCTAGAGAAGTTACCGTACGAGAGGACCGAGGAGGAAAACGTGAAGATCGTGCGGGCCAAAGTGGACGACTTCTTTGAAGGGTTGAAAGCAAAGAGACATCCAGCTCCGGAGGAGAAGGTAGATCCGATGAAAGCAAAGCGCACTACCGATGCCCTGAGGAAACCACCAAAGTCTCCGCTGAGAACCAACTATGAGCGCATTACTGAACAGACATATCTTGAAGCGGAGCGGTCGGGAAGTACTGTCAGACATCAAAGGTCAAAAGAACGAGCAGCTGCGAAAAAAATTGCCCAGCTCAGCGAACAAGAATCAATCGTGCCCCCGCTCAATGTGTCTAGCGGCGACATCGTCGCTAATGCTCCGGGGACGGTGGCCGGTTACGGCAATCTTGCAGATTACCTGCCTGAAGATCAACTTCCTGATTTCATGAAGGTGGACGAACACAGATACGAGTACGGGAAGCATCTCGTCAAAGATGAAAAATCTTTAACAACGATGATGTGAAGATTCCATAATTGGTACATGAAAACCTGCAGAGAGTCTGGGGGCGTGAATAGTTTGTATCTGAGAATGAAAGAGGAGCACGACCTCGTTGGAACTGATCTGTTGCCTGTTCCATTTGAGGAGTTCTTCGCGTTCTTCAATCAAAAGGCCCTCAATAAATTAACGGTCTTTTGCTACTGTCTGTAAGTACTATTTTTGTCATTAAGTCTCTATATATAGCTCGGCTCTTTCATTGCATGTATTTATAATTAATTATCCTCAATATATTATGCAGATTGAAGATCTCGAGTGCAGAAAACAAGAAATGTATGATATTGGGTTCATTAACACAAATATCATAGATGAAATTCAGGTTAAAAAGCACGCCGAAGAGGCCGAGGCCAACTTGCTACAATCGTTGATCAAAAATCAAAACAAAGATACCATACTCTTTCCTTACAACTTCGAGTGAGTGTTACTGTCGTGTGCATATTCGGTTCCCTTATTACTCGAGCGAGGTTATAGTAATGTAATTGATGAGTTATGCATGCGTGCGCAGCTTCCACTATGTTCTTCTGGAGATTAAGCTTGAGCGGGGACTAGTAACCGTCTTAGACTCGAGACGAAAAGCTCCCGAAACCTATGCGGACATGACTAAAATGCTCAACAAGTAAGTTCAATCGATCATTATCGCACCATATCGGCAACTTTTTGTTCATTTCCTGATATCTCAAGTAATAATAATTATTTTCTTTGTCTTGCAGGGTTTGGAAACAGTTCACCGCAGAAGCTCCGGGACTGCCGAAGGAGCTGCAATATACATCCCCGGAAGTAAGTACTACTGGCTAGCTAGTTGCGCGCATCTCCCGTTGATTCTATAGCTATACTTTCATCAATGCCATTTATAATGCTTCATTATCAGTTTGATTGACCTCTATTTCTCGTAAAGTGCTTGTGGCAGGAACAAGGGAATGATTTCTGTGGATACTACGTGTGCGAGTTCATCTACATCGCGACTTTGGAAAATAAGCGGGGCTACTCTAAAAGACAATATGAAGTGCGTAAGCAATAATATTCACAATTTCATTTTATTACACCATCATTTCTGTTGAGTTTCATTCATATATATTTATTAACCCCCTTCTTCAAATTAGACGTGGCAGATGCGGAATGAACTCCTACCACAAGATCGCATGAAAGCAATTCAAGAGGAATTGGCGGGATTCTTTCTTGACCATGTCATCAATAAAGCCGGAGAATACCATGTGGAAGTTGATTTCAATTGCTAGGGGATTGTAAGAGATCTTACATATTGTATATGTTTGTAGCCAGTAGCGTCGGATAGATAATAAGAAAACTTGTTGTTCGACCAATCTCTCGGAGAAGGAGAGGTCGATCAATCACTTGTCTCGGTATGCACGACGAACTTATGTGCTTAATGGTTTCCTTCATTTTCTTACTAGCTAGCGTGTCGAGGGCCTCTCTATGTATAGTACGTAGCGTCGACCAAGCACGGAGATAAGAGAGGACACTTCTCCCTATTAATTAGCTAGCTAACACAATATATGAAACACCTAAATTAACCCCCCAAAACCCCCACCCCCCCCCTTTCAGAAAAAAACCCAGCCCCTGAAATGCTGACGCGTGGATGCCTTTTGGTCCCAGTTGGTGCCACCAACCGGGACCAAAGGCCCTCCTGACTGGGCTCGGCGCACCAGCCACGTGGAGGCCCATCTGTCCCGGTTTGTGTAAGAACCGAGACTAAAGGGCCAGGGCATTAGTAACGACCCTTTTGTCCCGGTTCAACAACCGAGACAAAAGGCCCGTATGAACCGGGACAAATGGCCCCTTTTCTACTAGTGTAAGTGCCCAGCTATAGTTGCTTTCAAGCTACATATTTGTGTTTATCTTTTTAGCAGAGTAGAAACCATGAAATGTGTAAGGGCGCCTAGTGATGTGGTACTCGAAACCGTCAATAGGGTGCAGCGTGTAATCGGAAGCTTCAAAAGGAATCGCACACGAAAATTTTACCCAGGTTTGACTCCTCGTGGTTGAGGTATCACCCTACTTCTAGTTTTGGTTTAACAAATTATAGGAAAACCACTGTCGTGTGAGGGGGTTATTGTTGGAAATATGCCCTAGAGGCAATAATAAAATGGTTATTATTATATTTCCTTGTTCATGATAATTGTCTATTATTCATGCTATAATTGTGTTATCCGGAAATCATAATACAGGTGTGAATATATAGACCACAACACGTCCCTAGTGAGCCTCTAGTTGACTAGCTCGTTGATCAACAGATAGTCATGGTTTCCTGACTATGGACATTGGATGCCATTGATAACGGGATCACATCATTAGGATAATGATGTGATGGACAAGACCCAATCCTAAGCATAGCACAAGATTGTGTAGTTCGTTTCGCTAGAGCTTTTCCAAATGTCAAGTATCATTTCCTTAGACCATGAGATTGTGCAACTCCCGGATACCGTAGGAGTGCTTTGGGTGTGCCAAACGTCACGACGTAACTGGATGACTATAAAGGTGCACTACAGGTATCTCCGAAAGTGTCTGTTGGGTTGGCACGAATCGAGACTGGGATTTGTCACTCCGTATGACGGAGAGGTATCTCTGGGCCCACTCGGTAATGCATCATCATAATGAGCTCAATGTGACCAAGTGTTTGGTCACGGGATCATGCATTACGGAACGAGTAAAGTGACTTGCGGGTAACGAGATTAAACGAGGTATTGGGATACCGACGATCGAATCTCGGGCAAGTAATGTACCGATTGACAAAGGGAATTGTATACGGGATTGATTGAATCCTCGACATCGTGGTTCATCCGATGAGATCATCGAGGAGCATGTGGGAGACAACATGGGTATCCAGATCCTGCTGTTGATTACTGACCGGAGAGGCGTCTCGGTCATGTCTGCATGTCTCCCGAACCCGTAGGGTCTACACACTTAAGGTTCAGTGACGCTAGGGTTGTTGAGATATTAGTATGCTGTAACCCGAAAGTTGTTCGGAGTCCCGAATGAGATCCCGGACGTCACGAGGAGTTCCGGAATGGTCCGGAGGTGAAGATTTATATATAAGATGTCCAGTTTTGGCCATCGGGAAAGTTTCGGGGGTCACCGGTATTGTACCGGGACCACCGGAAGGGTCCCGGGGTCCACTGGGTGGGGCCACCTATCCCGAAGGGCCCCGTGGGCGGAAGTGGGAGGGGAACCAGCCCCTGGTGGGCTGGTGCGCCCCCCCTTGGGCCCCCCTGCGCCTAGGGTTGGAAACCCTAGGGGTGGGGGGCGCACCCACTTGGCTTGGGGGGCAAGCCACCCCTTGCCCCCCCCATCTAGATGGGATCTAGAGGGGCCAGCGCCCCTGGACCCCTATATAAAGAGGGGGGAGGGAGGGCTGCGCACCCTAGCCCCTGGCGCCTCCCTCTCCCTCCCGTGACACCTCTCCCTCTCGTAGTGCTTGGCGAAGCCCTGCCGAGATTGCTGATGCATCCACCACCACGCCGTCGTGCTGCCGGATCTCCATCAACCTCTCCTTCCCCCTTGCTGGATCAAGAAGGAGGAGACGTCTTCCCAACCGTATGTGTGTTGAACGCGGAGGTGCCGTCCGTTCGGCGCTAGGATCTCCGGTGATTTGGATCACGACGTGTACGACTCCCTCAACCCCGTTCTCTTGAATGATTCCGCGCATGATCTACAAGGGTATGTAGATGCACTCCTCTCTCTCGTTGCTAGATGACTCCATAGATTGATCTTGGTGAAGCGTAGATTTTTTTTATTTTCTGCAACGTTCTCCAACAGTGGCATCATGAGCTAGGTCTATGCGTAGTTACTATGCACGAGTAGAACACAAACTTGTTGTGGGCATAGATGTTGCCAATTTTCTTGCCACTACTAGTCTTATCTTGCTTCGGCGGCATCGTGGGATGAAGCGGCCCGGACCGACCTTACACGTACGCTTACGTGAGACAGGTTCCACCGACTGACATGCACTAGTTGCATAAGGTGGCTAGCGGGTGTCTGTCTCTCCCACTTTAGTTGGAGCGGATTCGATGAAAAGGGTCCTTATGAAGGGTAAATAGAAATTGGCATATCACATTGTGGTTTTACGTAGGCAAGAAACGTTCTTGCTAGAAACCTATAGAAGCCACATAAAAACTTGCAACAACAATTAGAGGACGTCTAACTTGTTTTTGTAGCATATGCCTTGTGATGTGATATGGCCAAAAGGATGTGATGAATGATATATGTGATGTATGAGATTGATCATGTTCTTGTAATAGGAATCACGACTTGCATGTCGATGAGTATGACAACCGACAGGAGCCATAGGAGTTGTCCTTATTTTTTGTATGACCTGCGTGTCATTGAATAACGCCATGTAAATTACTTTACTTTATTGCTAAACGCATTAGCCATAGAAGTAGAAGTAATCATTGGTGTGACAACTTCATGAAGACACGATGATGGAGATCATGATGATGGAGATCATGGTGTCATGCCGGTGACGAAGATGATCATGGCACCCCGAAGATGGAGATCAAAGGAGCAATATGATATTGGCCATATCATGTCACTATTTGATTGCATGTGATGTTTATCATGTTTTACATCTTATTTGCTTAGAACGGCGGTAGCTTAAATAAGATGATCCCTCGTAATAATTTCAAGAAAGTGTTCCCCCTAACTGTGCACTTTTGCGAAGGTTCGTTGTTTCGAAGCACCACGTGATGATCGGGTGTGATAGATCCTAATGTTCGAATACAACGGGTGTAAGCCAGATTTACACACGCAATACACTTAGGTTGACTTGATGAACCTAGCATGTACAGACATGGCCTCAGAACAAGGAAGACCGAAAGGTCGAGCATGAGTCGTATAGAAGATATGATCAACATGAAGATGTTCACTGATGATGACTAGTCCGTCTCACATGATGATCGGACACGGCCTAGTTGATTCGGATCATGTTTCACTTAGATGACTAGAGGGATGTCTGTCTGAGTGGGAGTTCATTGAATAATTTGATTAGATGAACTTAATTATCATGAACTTAGTCTAAAATCTTTACAATATGTCTTGTAGATCAAATGGCCCACGCTAATGTTGCCCTCAACTTCAACGCGTTCCTAGAGAAAACCAAGCTGAAAGATGATGGCAGCAACTATACGGACTGGGTCCGGAACCTGAGGATCATCCTCATAGATGCAGCAAGATTATGTCCTAGAAGCACTGCTAGGTGAAGCACCCATCCCAGAGAACCAAGACGTTATGAACGCTTGGCAGTCTCGTGCTGATGATTACTCCCTCGTTCAGTGCAGCATGCTTTACAGCTTAGAACCGGGGCTCCAAAAGCGTTTTGAGCAACACGGAGCATATGAGATGTTTGAAGAGCTGAAAATGGTTTTCCAAGCTCATGCCCGGGTCAAGAGATATGAAGTCTCCGACAAGTTCTTCAGTTGTAAGATGGAGGAAAATAGTTCTGTCAGTGAGCACATACTCAAAATGTCTGGGTTGCACAACCGCTTGACTCAGCTGGGAGTTAATCTCCCGGATGACGCAGTTATTGACAGAATCCTTCAGTCGCTTCCACCGAGCTACAAGAGCTTTGTGATGAACTTCAATATGCAGGGGATGGAAAAGACCATTCCTGAGGTATATTCAATGCTAAAATCAGCGGAGGTAGAGATCAAAAAGGAACATCAAGTGTTTATGGTGAATAAATCCACTAAGTTCAAGAAAGGCAAGGGTAAGAAGAACTTCAAGAAGGACGGCAAGGGAGTTGCCGCGCCCGGTAAGCCAGTTGCCGGGAAGAAGTCAAAGAATGGACCCAAGCCTGAGACTGAGTGCTTTTATTGCAAGGGAAGTGGTCACTGGAAGCGGAACTGCCCCAAATACTTAGCGGACAAGAAGGCCGGCAACACTAAAGGTATATGTGATATACATGTAATTGATGTGTACCTTACCAGTACTCATAGTAGCTCATGGGTATTTGATACCGGTGCGGTTGCTCATATTTGTAACTCAAAGCAGGAGTTGCAGAATAAGCGGAGACTGGCGAAGGACGAGGTGACGATGCGCGTCGGGAATGGTTCCAAGGTCGATGTGATCGCCGTCGGCACGCTACCTCTACATTTACCTACGGGATTAGTTTTAAACCTCAATAATTGTTATTTAGTGCCAGCTTTGAGCATGAACATTGTATCTGGATCTCGTTTAATGCGAGATGGCTACTCATTTAAATCCGAGAATAATGGTTGTTCTATTTATATGAGAGATATGTTTTATGGTCATGCCCCGCTGGTCAATGGTTTATTCTTAATGAATCTCGAACGTGATGTTACACATATTCATAGTGTGAATACCAAAAGATGTAAGGTTGATAATGATAGTCCCACATACTTGTGGCACTGCCGCCTTGGTCACATTGGTATCAAGCGCATGAAGAAGCTCCATGCTGATGGACTTTTAGAGTCTCTAGATTATGAATCGTTTAACACATGCGAACCATGCCTCATGGGCAAAATGACCAAGACTCCGTTCTCCGGAACAATGGAGCGAGCAACCAACTTATTGGGAATCATACATACTGATGTGTGCGGTCCAATGAGCATTGAGGCTCGCGGAGGCTATCGTTATGTTCTCACTCTCACTGATGACTTGAGTAGATATGGGTATGTCTACTTGATGAAACACAAGTCTGAGACCTTTTAAAAGTTCAAGGAATTTCAGAACGAGGTAGAGAATCAACGTGACTGAAAGATAAAGTTCTTACGATCAGATCGTGGGGGAGAATATTTAAGTCACGAATTTGGTATGCACTTAAGGAAATGTGGAATCGTTTCACAACTCACGCCGCCTGGAACACCTCAGCGTAACGGTGTGTCCGAACATCATAATCGCACTCTATTGGATATGGTGCGATCTATGATGTCACTTACCGATTTACCGCTATCATTTTGGGGATACGCTCTAGAGACAACTACATTCACTTTAAATAGGGCACCGTCTAAATCCTTGAGACGACACCGTATAAATTATGGTTTGGGAAGAAACCTAAGCTGTCGTTTCTAAAAGTTTGGGGATGCGATGCTTATGTCAAGAAACTTCAACCTGAAAAGCTCGAACCCAAGTCGGAGAAATGCGTCTTCATAGGGTACCCTAAGGAAACCATTGGGTATACCTTCTACTTAAGATCTGAGGGCAAGATCTTTGTTTCCAAGAACGGGTCCTTTCTGGAGAAAGAGTTTCTCTCGAGAGAAGTAAGTGGGAGGAAAGTGGAACTTGATGAAGTACTACCTCTTGAACCGGTGAGTAGCGCAGCTTAGGAAAATGTTCCTGTGGTGCCTGCACCGACTAGAGAGGAAATTAATGATGATGATCAAGGTACTTCGGATCAAGTTGCTACTGAACTTCGTAGGTCCACGAGGACACGTTCCACACCAGAGTGGTATGGCAACCCTGTCCTAGAAGTCATGTTTTTAGACAACGGTGAACCTTCGAACTATGAAGAAGCAATGGCGGGCCCAAATTCCAACAAATGGCTTGAAGCCATGCAATCCGAGATAGGATCCATGTATGAAAACAAAGTATGGACTTTGACAGACTTGCCCGATGATCGACGAGCAATAGAAAACAAATGGATCTTTAAGAAGAAGACGGACGCGGATGGTAATGTTACCATCTATAAAGCTCGACTTGTCGCAAAGGGTTATCGACAAGTTCAAGGGGTTGACTATGATGAGACTTTCTCTCCCGTAGCGAAGCTGAAGTCCGTCCGAATCATGTTAGCAATTGCCGCATACTATGATTATGAGATATGGCAAATGGACGTCAAAACGGCATTCCTTAACAGCCATCTTAAGGAAGAACTGTATATGATGCAGCCAGAGGGTTTTGTCGATCCTAAGAATGCTAACAAGGTATGCAAGCTCCAGCGCTCCATCTATGGGCTGGTAGAAGCATCTCAGAGTTGGAACATTCGCTTTAATGAAATGATTAAAGCGTTTGGGTTTATGCAGACTTATGGAGAAGCCTGCGTTTACAAGAAAGTGAGTGGGAGCTCTATAGCATTTCTCATATTATATGTGGATGACATACTTTTGATGGGAAATGATATAGAACTTTTGGACAGCATTAAGGCCTACTTGAATAAGTGTATTTCAACGAAGGACCTTGGAGAAACTGCTTACATATTAGGCATCAAGATCTATAGAGATAGATCGATACGCCTCATAGGTCTTTCACAAAGCACATACCTTGATAAGATATTGAAGAAGTTCAATATGGATCAGTCCAAGAAGGGGTTCTTGCCTGTGTTGCAAGGTGTGAAATTGAGCTCGGCTCAATGTCCGACCATGACAGAAGATAGAGAAAAGATGAGTGTCGTCCCCTATGCCTCAGCCATAGGGTCTATCATGTATGCCATGACCTATACCAGACCTGATATAAACCTTGCCGTAAGTTTGGTTGGAAGGTACCAAAGTAATCCCAGCATGGAACACTGGACAGCGGTCAAGAACATCCTAAAGTACCTGAAAAGGACTAAGGATATGTTTCTCGTATATGGAGGTGATGAAGAGCTCGTCGTAAAGGGTTACATAGACGCTAGCTTCGACACAGATCTAGATGACTCTAAGTCGCAAACCGGATACATGTAAATTTTGAATGGTGGGGCAGTAAGCTGGTGCAGTTGCAAGCAAAGTGTCATGGCGAGATCTACATGTGAAGCGGAGTACTTGGCAGCCTTGGAGGCAGCGCATGAAGCTATCTGGGTGAAGGAGTTCATCACCGACCTAGGAGTCATACCCAATGTGTCGGGGCCGATCACACTCTTCTGTGACAACACTGGAGCTATTGCCCTTGCCAAGGAGCCCAGGTTTCACAAGAAGACCAGGCACATCAAGCGTCGCTTCAACTCCATTCGTGAAAATGTTCAAGATGGAGACATAGATATTTGTAAAGTACATACGGACCTGAATATAGCAGATCCGTTGACTAAACCTCTCCCTAGAGCAAAACATGATCAACACCAGAACGCTATGGGTGTTCGATTCATCACAATGTAACTAGATTATTGACTCTAGTGCAAGTGGGAGACGGTTGGAAATATGCCCTAGAGGCAATAATAAAATGGTTATTATTATATTTCCTTGTTCATGATAATTGTCTATTATTCATGCTATAATTGTGTTATCCAGAAATCATAATACATGTGTGAATATATAGACCACAACACGTCCCTAGTGAGCCTCTAGTTGACTAGCTCGTTGATCAACACATAGTCATGGTTTCCTGACTATGGACATTGGATGTCATTGATAACGGGATCACATCATTAGGAGAATGATGTGATGGACACGACCCAATCCTAAGCATAGCACAAGATCGTGTAGTTCATTTCACTAGAGCTTTTCCAAATGTCAAGTATCATTTCCTTAGACCATGAGATTGTGCAACTCCCGGATACCGTAGGAGTGCTTTGGGTGTGCCAAACGTTACAACATAACTGGGTGACTATAAAGGTGCACTACAGGTATCACTGAAAGTGTCTTTTGGGTTGGCACGAATCGAGACTGGGATTTGTCACTCTGTATGACAGAGAGGTATCTCTGGGCCCACTCGGTAATGCATCATCATAATGAGCTCAATGTGACCAAGTGTCTGGTCACAGGATCATGCATTACGGAACGAGTAAAGTGACTTGCCGATAATGAGATTAAACGAGGTATTGGGATACCGACGATCGAATCTCGGGCAAGTAACGTATCGATTGACAAAGGGAATTGTATACGGGATTGATTGAATCCTCGACATCGTGGTTCATCCGATGAGATCATCGAGGAGCATGTGGGAGCCAACATGGGTATCCAGATCCCGCTATTCGTTATTGACCGGAGAGGCGTCTCGGTCATGTCTGCATGTCTCCCGAACCCGTAGGGTCTACACACTTAAGGTTCGGTGACGCTAGGGTTGTTGAGATATTAGTATGCAGTAACCCGAAAGTTGTTCAGAGTCCCGGATGAGATCCCGGATGTCACGAGGAGTTCCGGAATGGTCCAGAGGTGAAGATTTATATATAAGAAGTCCAGTTTTGGCCATCGGGAAAGTTTCGGGGGTCACCGGTATTGTACCGGGACCACCGGAAGGGCCCCGGGGGTCCACCGGGTGGGGCCACCTATCCCGGAGGGCCCAGTGGGCTGAAGTGGGAGGGGAACCATCCCCTGGTGGGCTGGTGCACCCCCCTTGGGCCCCCACGCGCCTAGGGTTGGAAACCCTAGGGGTGGGGGGCGCACCCACTTGGCTTGGGGGGCAAGCCACCCCCTTGGCCGCCGCCCCCCCATCTAGATGGGATCTAGAGGGGTTGGCGCCTCCCCTGGACCCCTATATAAAGAGGGGGGAGGGAGGGCTGCGCACCCTAGCCCCTGGCGCCTCCCTCTCCCTCCCGTGACACCTCTCCCTCTCGTAGTGATTGGCGAAGCCCTGCCGAGATTGTTGCTGCATCCACCACCACGCCGTCGTGCTGCTAGATCTCCATCAACCTCTCCTTCCCCCTTGATGGATCAAGAAGGAGGAGACGTCTTCCCAACCGTACGTGTGTTGAACGCAGAGGTGCCGTCCGTTCGGCGCTAGGATCTCCGGTGATTTGGATCACGACGTGTACGACTCCCTCAACCTCGTTCTCTTGAACGCTTCCGCGCGCGATCTACAAGGGTATGTAGATGCACTCCTCTCTCTCGTTGCTAGATGACTCCATAGATTGATCTTGGTGAAGCGTAGAAATTTTTTATTTTCCGTTCTCCAACAGTTATAATATGCGTGGATATGAGCTCCCCACACAAATAATCTTGAACTACCCATGAGTCTCGCGTTATAAGGGGGGCGAGGCTTAGGGTCACAAGACATATAAACCGGCTTATAGTCTTAGCCTGGAGGGGGCCTTGACTTGTACGTCACTGTAAGGTTCTTCTAGAAGGAGGGTTCCCTGCCCGACCTGAGGCCCTTGAGACACACAAAACCTATAGTATAGGGCCTTGAGGCTGACCCATCATCCGACTTGCACATTGACGGGCCACCCCGGTGGTGTACACAGTCAGTAACCCTCGAGCTCATCTGGACTTCTTGCCTAGTGGGAGATTCGCTTTGAGTGGCCGTGATGAAATCTTGACGAGCTCCCTCTTCGACCTTGGACCCTGGTCATAGCGCTTGTCAGTTTCTATTGCAGTCCATTGAATAGTCCAGCCTCTGCTACTCTGATTTAACCAAGCTGAATGTTGGTAAGGGTTCCAATGCTTCGGGCATCCCAGCAGTTCGGGCCAGGCCAGGGTCTTACCCTAATTGGGCGTTGGTCCCATAGCAGGTCTAGTGCCACCAAAGGTCTTGTGACCGCCATCATTGTGCCTCGCTTCCCGTGCCCGGGAGTCACAGCAACCAATTTTTGATGTTCTACAGCGCGAGCTGTCGTTTGGCATCCTGCGTCGTACTCATAAAAAAGGAGGAAAGGAACCGTTTTTCTTGAGTACACCATTTTGCCCCTTCTCTTTCTTCTTCGTGCTCCCCCTTCGCCATTGATAGTGATGAAGGTGTATAGATCCACCCTGTGACGTAGGGTAGAACCTTTGGTGGCCTTCTTTAACAACTTTGAGAGGGACCAAGAGGAACACAGAAATCACAAGGGGGTGCACTCAAAGACAAGTCCAATCACACACCCACTAGATGGGCAACCATAGGCATACACAAACAATCCAAGGGAATTAACAAGAGGAAGGTTCATCTCAAATCCAAGAGGAGGTGAGGGCTTGGCAATCCTATGATGGGGATTCTTCTCCACAAGAGGAGGTCTTGATGATCCACTAGGGATTCTTCTCGAAAGGAGGCCTTGATCTCCAAAGGAGAGGGGTAGATAGGAGCAAAGCTCTCTCTAGTTCTTCATCTATGCTTTGCTAACCCTAATTCATCCAAGGGAAGGGGTATTTATAGTCTAGGGGCGAGAGAGGGATACAAGGGTCGAAACCCAAATTTGTGCACGGAGAGTCACCGAGTGTCCAGTGGTTACCAGATGTTCGATCGTTCATGGGGTATTGGATGTCCCATGTCTTGTGGGGGACCGCACATCCGATAGTCATCGAATTTCTATGATTTCTTCTCTGGATCTTCTGGATAGTGGCACCAGGTTTCTGTTGTGGATAGGATGTCCGGTCCATTGGGAGCTGCCGGATGTTCGGTCGCTGTAGACTGATATGTGCCAAACGTATCTTCTTTTCCAAACACTCTTGCTCTTGTCTTGGTCTCTAATTTGCATGATTTGAATGGAACTAACCCGGACTAATGTTGTTTTCAGCAGAATTGCCATGGTGTTATTTTTGTGCAGAAATAGAAGTTCTCGGATTGAGCTAAAAATTTATGGAGAATATTTCCAGAATATAGAAAAAATATTGGTGAAGAGAACTACTAGAGGGGGGGCCACCCAGGAGCCACGAGCTCAGGGGGTGCGCCCACCCCCTAGGGCATGCCCTGTGAGCTTGTGGGTCCCACAGGCCTCCATTAGCCCTAACTCCAACTCTGTCAGTACCTTTCAGGGAGAAAAAAATCAGAGAGAAGGAATCATCACCTTTTATGATACGAAGCCACCGCCACCTCTTGTTATTCATCGGGAGGGCTGATCTGGAGTCCTCCGGGGCTCCGGAGGGTGCAATTCATCGCCATCATCATCATCAACCCTTCTCCATCAACAATTCCATGATGCTCACCACCGGTAGTGAGTAATTCCTTCGTAGGTTTGCTGGATGGTGATGGAGTTGGATGAGATTTGCCATATAATCGAGTCAATTTGTTAGGGATTGATCCCTAGTATCCACTATGTTCTGAGATTGATGTTGCTATGACCTTGCTATGCTTAATGCTTGTTACTAGGGCCTGAGTGCCATGATTTCAGATCTGAACCCTCTATGTTTTCATGAATATATTGGAGTTCCTGATCCTATCTGCTAGTTATATGCACTTGTTATTCTTCTGATCCGTAGACCACAAAGTGACAATAGTTGGGATACTCTCCGAGGATGACAGTAATTTGAGGAGTTCATGTATTCACCATGTGTTAATGCTTTGTTTCGGTTCTATATTAAAAGGAGGCCTTAATATCCCTTAGTTTCCTTAAGGACCCCGCTACCACGGGAGGGTAGGACAAAAGATGTCATGCAAGTTCTTATTATAAGCACGTGTGACTATATACGAAATGCATTCCTACATTACATTGATGAATTGGAGATATTGTGTATCGCTCTAGGTTGTGACTGATATACGATGAATATCATCCAACCCACATATCCATCACTGATCCAATGCCTACGCTTTTCTCATATTGGTCTTTGCTAAGCTACTATTGTTGCTACTTTACAATCATCACAATCTGCTACTGTTCATGTTCCTGTTACTATTGCTACTGTTACCGTTACTATCAAAACGATCAAACTACTGTGCTACTAAACACTTTGCTGCAGAAATATAATTTTCCAGGTGTGGTTGAATTGACAACTCAACTGCTAAGGCTCATAAATATTCTTTTGGCTCCCCTTGTGTCGAATCAATAAATTTGGGTGAAATACTACCCTCGAAGACTATCACGACCTCATTTACTTGTTGGTTATCAAGACCTTTTTCTGGCGCCGTTGTCAAGACCATAGCTCTATTTATTGAGTTCACTTGGGATTTTACACTGTGAAGAATCTGAAAGATGCTAAGACTAAGATCATACCCTCTAAGACGAGGGGAGGTAAGGAACTATCATCTAGCTCCGCACTTGATTCACCTTCTATTTTGAGTAGGCTCGTGACACCACCACCTACTATTAATTTTGATATGTTGCAATTAATTGATGATACTAATTCTGCTATAAATGAAACTTGTGATGATGCTAGTACTCTGCTTGATGAAACTATGCCACTAGGTGAAATTCTTGATGAACAACTTGCTAAAGCTAAAGAACTTGAAAATGCTGAAACTGATGAAAACTATGATTCACCTATTATGCCTAGCTCTCCTACTAGAGTTGAAATGCCTAAGATACCTGATGGTTATGTTATAGATGGGGAGACAACTACATAAATTCTTGCTTGTAATGACAGAAATGATGTTAAGAAACTACTGAGTAAGCTGAAAGAAAAAAACTATGATAGAGAGAATGAAATATGATCCTAAGTTTGCTACTTCTCCTATCTTTGTTGCTGATAAGGATTATGCATTCTCTGTCGATCCAGAGTTAATTACTTTGGTTGAATCTGATCCTTTTCATGGTCATGAAACTGAAAACTGTTGTGGCACACCTTACCAAATTAAATGATATAGCCACCCCATTTGCCCATGAGGAAAAACATTGCTACTACAACATCCTTAAGTTGTTTCCTTTCTCATTAAAGGGTGATGCTAAGAAATGGTTTAATACTCTTGCTCCTAGTTCTGTGCGTAGTCCCCAGGATATCATATATTACTTCTCTGAAAAATATTTTCCTGCCCATAAGAAGCAAGCTGCCTTACAGGGAATATTTAACTTTGTGAAAATTGAAGAAGAGAATATCCCTCAAGCTTAGGGGAGGCTTCTCCAGTTACTTAATGCTTTGCATGATCATCCTCTTAAGAAAATGAAATACTTGATATCTTTTATAATGGACTAACCGATGCTTCTAGGGACTACCTAGATAGTTGTGTTGGCTGTGTTATCAGGGAACGAACTATTGGACATGCTGAAGAACTATTGAGTAATATGTTAAAGAATGCCAATGATTGGATACTTCCTAAACTACCACAAAAACCAACTCTGAATAAGAGAGGTATTCTATTCCTCGGTCCAGAAGATATGTAACATGCAAAGAAATCCATGAAAGAAAAAGGTATTAAAGCTGAAGATGTTAAGAATTTACCACCTATTGAAGAAGTTCATGGACTTGATATCCCAACACAGGTAGTAAAGGTAAATTCTCTTTACATATTCGATGAGGGTGATATTCCCTATAATAAATCTGCTAATCAATGCCTAGATGGATTTGATAATTACAACGTTAAGCAAGAACACTTTAATATGTATGTTAGCAAACAATTGAAATGAAATGCTATCATGATAGATTGTTTGAGTGATTTGATGTTTATAATTGCTAATGATGTTAAAGGTTTAAGCAAACATTCATCCATGTTTCATACTCAGTTAGAACAAGTTGCTAAGTCACAAAATGATTTGCTTAATGAGATGAATAATAAAATGAATGATCATATTGTTACAGTAATGACCAGAGGAGGTAAAATGACTCGGGATCCTCTATATCCTGAAGGTCATCCTAAAAGAATTGAGCAAGATTCTTGGAGAATTAATGTGGACGCACCTAGTTCCTCTAAGAAGAAAAAGAAAAAGGAAATGATAGAACTTTGCATGCTTCTAGTGAACCTGTGGTAGAAAAACCTTCTGAGAATCATAATGATGCTGAGACACAATCTGGTAATGAACATCCACGTAGTGATAATGATAATAATGATGTTCATGTTGTTGCTCAACCAGATAATAATAAAGAACCTGATAATGACGTAGAAATAGAACCTATTGTTGATCTTGATAACCCACCTCCTAAGAATAAAAGATATGATAAAATGGATTTTATTGGTAGAAAACATGGTAAAGAAAGAGAACCATGGGTTCAAAAACCTATGTCTTTTCCTACTAAGCCTCCTAAAAACAAAGACGAGGAGGATTTTGAGCGCTTTGTTGAAATGCTTAGACCCGTCTTTTTGTGAACATGTTTGACGGATATTTTGAAAATGTCACCATATGCTAAATACATGAAAGACATTGTAACTAATAAAAGAAAGATACCCGAAGCTTAAATTTTTACCATGCTTGCAAATTACTCATTTAAGGGTGGAGTACCTAAGAAGTTAGGTGATCCAGGAATACCCACTATACCATGCCCCATTAAAAGAAGTTATGTCAAAAACCCTTTATGTGATTTAGGAGCCAGTGTTAGTGTTATGCCTTTCTCTTTATATAGAAGACTTGAATTGAATAAGCTCACACCTATTGAAATATCTTTGTAAAGGGCGAATAACTGCTATACCTATCAGTATCTGTGAGGATGTGCCCATTGTAGTTGCTGTCGGATTTCGGGTTCTGCAAACCCTTGATAGGTTCAAACTCTGGGGTGCGTGTGGAGATCTCAACCTACCTAGCCTGCCTACTCGCGATCTTCCTAAGCCTAGCGCATCGAGCTCAAAGGGACAGAGAGACACATCAGTTTATCCTGGTTCGGGCCACCTCACGATGTAATACCCTACTCCATCGTTTTGGTGGATTGCCTCGAAGGGCTGAGGATGAACTAGTATAGTGGATGAACTGGCCTCAGGAGGTGAGGTGTTCTTGAGCTCAAGAGAGCTGGTGATGTGGTTGGATGAGAGGGGATTTGATCTATTCATCCCCCTCTTTGGTGGTGGCTAAGTCCTATTTATAGTGGCCTTGGTATTCTTCCCAAATGTTGGCGGGAAGGGATCCCACAACGGCCAGATTTGAAGGGGACAAGTAGTACATCCTATCCTGACTAAAGTGGTCTTCGCTTGCGAAAAGCCTCTGGTCGTGACCCTGCGGTGGGCTCGGCGATGACCTCCGTCCTGCTGTCCTGGCGGTCTTGGTCTTGTTGCAACAGAATGGAAACCTTTGACTGATTCCTCGGGACTCCGCACCTGCCGCTTGCCTCCTTTGCACCAAAGGGGAAACTGACGCTCTGTGCCCGCTGGCGCCCGCTTGGCCTTGGTCGTCATGGCTCATGTCAGCTGAGCCTCGTGAGATGCACCTTGCATAAAACTCTCCGCCCCTCAGGAGCCAGCCTGAGGAGGCCGATCCCCTCGGGGGTCTTGGCGTCATCCGCCTCGCGAGGCTTGTCCCCTCGCAAGGGTCTTGAGTTGTCGATGCTGAAGCTGGGTCGTACCAGGCCATCGATGGAGACACGCAGTGGGCCGCAGGCAGGCAAGTGTGGGTACCCCCGTATCCAGAACGCCGATAGGAGCCCCCGGGCCCAAGGCGCGCTCGGACTTGGCTTCTAGGCGAAGCCAAAGGGCAAATGCGGAGCGCGGCGGTCCCTAACCGCCTGCGGCCTTGAATGACGCGTGGCGATTGATGGGACGTGGGTGTCTCCACTTCCCCACACTGCCTCGGCAACTGTTCGACTTGACGGTCAATGCATCATGTAGAAGATCATCATGGCACGAGGTCATGGAGGCCGGCGGTTGGCCTCCCTTTGGCTATAAATGAGGGGGAGGGGCAGAGCCCCCCTTGCTCATTTCTTCCCTCGTCTTCTTGCTGCCCATTTCTTCTCCTACTCCGTCTTGCTCCTGCTTCTAGGCGCCGACCAGGAGGTTTTCTGCGGCTAAAAAGGGAAAGGCCCCTCAGGAGGGGCCTGATCCTCTCCCACTGAAGAAGCGGCTCCGCCTTCATCACGACGCCGGCGTGAGGCAGGAGGTGACCAAGCCTTGGCAATCGAGGCCTCTGCCCGACTTCCCCTTCCTCTGTACGCCCGCGCCCGGGATGAGGATGTGCGCCGTTGAGCTATTCCAGGCGGCGAAGGTCGAGTCGTCGCTGTCCTGCCTGCCGAGCCGCGGACTCACGCTGAGGGTAGCTCGCGCGAGTTCGTGGTGTGGGCAGTGATGCCGCCCGACTCATGGATCCAGCTCCCGAGGTTCTTCGCCGACAAGCTATCTCCAAGGGGGACGCTTGAGTTGTGGCTGTAGCACACCGAGTGCTGTAGCCTGGCCACCGGAGCTGAGGTCGAGGTGGTGCCCCTTGCCAAGCAGTGGTGGCCCTCATGATCCACTTTGAATATGACGGCACCTCCACTCTGTTCTTCAAGGTCTTTGACAAGGAGGGCCGACGGCTGGAGTGCTGCCCCGGGGGAAGCAGCTTGCGGAACGCAACCGAGGGCGCCAGATCTGCTTTCGTCCCCGCCAGCACCTCCTCCGGCAGCAGCGGTGACTCTTGGGTATCCAGCGAATCTCCAGAGTCCAGCGACGACAGCTACGTGCCGCCAAGCTCCGGCCGCGGTCGGAGCGCGGTAGCGGCTGCCCTGCGGCTCGGCGTCATTGGTGATGCGCGCTGGCCTAGTTGAAACCTTTCTCCTTTTGTTTCCCTGCGCGGAATTAGAACTAGCCCCGCTGGGCATGTAAGGATTGACATGTTTTAATTCCAGTGTCGCTCCTTTGGTTTTATGATGAAATCGCGTGTCCCAATCTGGCATGATTCCCCTCTTTCTTCCCCTTAGGTAGCGTAGCGCTCTGTGCCGGTGGGACCCAGTCCCAAGGCACGCTTCAGCCGTCACTAGTATACCAGGTCGCGATGCAATGGTCAAGGCTAGGAGGTGAGTGGCCCGAGGTCCAGTGAGAGCTCGAGAGGCGCGATGCTCATGAGGTCCCCCTTGGCGTGCACGCAGCTGCCCAAGAAACGGAAAGGGGAGTAAAACTGTCGGAGTGGGAGTGCGAGACTAGGGCGAGCGGGTTTCCAGTCTCATATCACGACGCGTACGACTTATCTTTTAGTAGACTCGTCGTGATTTCCCTGAGTGGTGCCCATTCATGCACCTGTGGTAACGTCACCAGACGGGGCCCACGATGATCACCCTTTTCCCTTGCTTGCCTAGGTGCTCTACGTCCTCGGGTCCCGGCCCTCGAGTAGGCTCAGCCGCCGCTGGTATGCCAGGTCGCGATGTCGTGGTCAAGGCCAGAGGGTGAGGGCTGGAGAGCAAGTAGGAGCTCCTGAGGCACGATGGTCAGGAGCCCCCCTTTAACGCGCAGCGACTCGCGGGGTAAAGTGGTGACCGCCGGGGTCTGCCAGTAAATTGGCCTGGGGTGAACCTGCAGGTTAGCTGGCAGGAGAGATTGCAATTCCTTAAGGAGTAGACTGCCTGTCCCTGGACCCTTCGTAGGAAGACGAAGGCACCGAGGACCTGGTGAGGTGGCGTGCGTGAGGCGGGCCGCGAGCCAGATCTCGGTCCTCGGGTTTGTCAGCATTGGAGGGACGGAGCCAAGCACAAGCGCCATGGCGTGGGTAGCCCCCATTGCGGGGCGGGCAAAGGACAAGCCAACAAACGTAAGGAGACCGCAAGGCGGTTAAGATTTGAAGTGAGCAGGCAATGATCATAGGTAAGTTCATGAGAGATAGTTAGGCAACTCCGACATATGCAAAAGGATACATGCCGCAGGGACGGACCCACACGACGTGGGGATAATGCAGCCTGAGGGGCGCCCCCAAACTGAACGAACTAAAAAGATGTCACCTGGCACCATTGCTGAAGAGATGTTGGAGTAGCAGAAGACGCGCACTGCTAAGGTCGTCCCTCACGAGCCACCTTGGCCCCGAGCCTCGGGAGGCTCCGGGGGCCTGGGGGGCTCCTGAAGGTGCATGTCCATATTCGCCAGGATCGCCTGATGCCTAGTCTCCCGAGCCGTCAGGACGTCCCGCATGCAGTGCTAGAACGCCACAGCCGCGCTCGGTAGGCCGAAGGGCATGCGAACGTAGCTGTGAGGTGGACCCTCGCATCGGCCGACACGAGACGACCAGAAGAGCTGCCGAGATGCGGCCCTGTTGAGCCTTGGGATGTCGATGTAGACGCGGAACTCCTTACCCTCTCCAGGGCAATGAGCCGTGCCCCATGGTGGGCGGCGATCGCCCTGCAGAACCCTTGCCTCTTGAATCTCCTAGACTGCCTTGCTGATGAACTCCTAAGCGCCTGACGCCTTACGCCATGCGCCTTCTCCTGGGAAGTGTGCGCTGAAGCATGCCTCCACGTGGTGCCCGAGCACCTCCCTCACGAGGCTGGCTAGGTCTGAGGCCCTCCAGAGGAGAGCCCTCGTGCCCAGCCTGAGAGGGGCGCCGAGCGCGCCTTCCTATGCGATAGGTGAAGGCGCCCCATCCAGGGACGCGAGGCTCAACACGGTGCTATCGGGTGATGCCTTATCGTGAGATCCCTGGCCCAGCTGCAGCTTCTTCGTCTTGGGGGCGACCTTAGGAGGGAGGACACTGCCCTTGTCTTCAAGGTTCTCAACCGCTGCGGCCTGGTAGGCACGCTCGATGGAGCACACCACGTCCTTCTCCTTGCAGGCAATCGTGATGATTCCGCCGCTCCCTGACATCTTGAGGACATTGTAGCCGTGGTGCATTGCTGCCATGAACTTGGCCAGTGCTGGGTACCCGAGGATGGCGTTGTATGGCAGACGAATGTCAACAATGTCAAAGTCGATGAGCTTAGTGTGGTAGTTGTCGCGCTCGCCGAAGGTGACAGGGAGACAGATCTGCCCTATCGGATGCGTGGAACCGTCGGTCACTCTCGAGAACGGCTTGGTAGGCTGAATCTGGTGATATGGCACTTGGAGTCTGTTGAACGTCTGGACAAAGAGAACGTCGAACCCTACTACACCATCGATGAGGGTCTTGGTGATGACCATGTTGCTAATGACAGGCGAGCAGAGCATTGGGAGTGCGCCAGCTGTGGCCGCACACTTGTGCTGATCAGAGGAGTTGAAGGTGATGGCGTATTTGGACCACCTTAACAGGCGAGTTGCCTCGGGCTTGGGGAGCGCGACATTCATCTCACATGCGAACTGTTTGAAGATGCAGAGAGAGGTTGGGGCCTGAGAGCCGCCCAGGATGCAGGCGATGGCTCAAGGCTCCTGGAAGCCCCCAGCCCCCTCGTCCTGGTGATGATCTTCGTTCCTTCTTGGTGGTGGAGGCAGTGGAGGAAGAGCAGCTTTGCCCTGAGGCCGATCCTCGCGAGGCTGATCCCTCCAAGCGCCCTCGCGAGGCTGGCCCTGCCAGCGATCCTCCCGAGGCTGGTCGCGCCACTCCTGGCGATGGTCGCGGCCGTCCCAGCGTCCTCCACCTCGGCCACCTCCACGACCGTAGCCTCGATCGTTGCGCTCGAGGCGTCGACCGAGGCACCCATCACGGAGGGCCCTGAGCTCCTAGCAGTCGTTGGTGTTGTGGCTGTGGACGTTGTGGAAGACGCAGAACGGTCGGTTGCTCTTGGATGACTCGGGGTGGTCGCAGCCGCGCTTCATCTCTGGCTCGGCTGCAAGCACAACTGGTCCCTTGCGCTTCACATCCTTGGCCTTGGCTTTCTTGTCTTCTGGGTCAGCATCGGGGAGCTCGAGGAGGGATAGGCGTCCCTCCTCAGCCCTAGCACATTTGTTTGCCATGTTGAACATCTCCAGGGCCGTGCAGAGGTCCTCGTGAATGGCGAGGTCCTCCTTCATCTTGACGTCGCAGACACCATCTGTGAACGCCGAGATGATGGCCTCATTTGACACCTTGGGGATCTTGAGGCGAACATTGTTGAAGCGCTAGATGTACTTTTGCAGGGTCTCTCCTGGCTGCTGCTTGATGCGTCGTAGGTCACCCGCGGCCGGTGGGCGGTCGCGAGTGCCCTGGAAGTTGGCGATGAAGCGGTCGCGCATCTCGTCCCAGGAGGAGACAGATCCCACGGGGAGGCTCGGGAGCCAGGAGCGCGCGGCATCCTTGAGGGCCATGGGAAACTAGTTTTCCATGATCTTCTCGTCGCCACTGGTCGCCTCGATGCTCAGCTCGTAGAGCTGCAGGAACTCGGTGGGGTCAGCGGTGCCGTCGTAGCGTAGGGGCAGGTCAGGCTTGAACTCGCCCTGCTGTGGTCACGGGAGCTCGTCGAGGAGGTGGAGCCTGGTCTTGGTGCCCGCGCGCCACAACCATCACATGCGGCACACGGTCTTGGCGCGGGGGTGCTGGAAGCACACGTGCATCTTCTTGGGGCCGCTGCACCACTTGGAAGCTCGCCTCTTCGCGCGCAGGTGCCTAGCATGGCGGGTCGCGCCGCGGTGCCACCTGCCTTGGTTCGACGATAGCGCCCTGGGCTGGAGGTGGTGGAGGTGCCCAGTGAGCCACTCGCCCACGGCTGGTGGCTGCTGAGGCAGCGAGCGGGCCGGTGCAGTGGAGTCTCCAGCGGTGCTGACGAGTTCAGCGATGCGCTCGAGCCACTCTTCGTAGTGGTCGTCGACTGGGCGGTAGGAGAGGAGCTCCCGCACCATGAGTAGAGCAGCTTGCGTGTTCGCCAGGCCGCGACGTGCGTGGGAGGATGAAGTAGCCGGGGTCAGCGATGGAGTGGCGGTGCGCTTGTTACGGTGCACCGAGGGTTGCAGCGATGAAGCTTGCTGCTCGTGGCCAATAGGTCTCGTGGCAGCGTTGGCTGCCGGTGAGAGGGGACGGCAAGGATAGCCGTCGCCCGCCGGAGCTATCTGAGCGACACGAGCGGCAAGCGCGGCCCGGCACTCAGTGTGTGACAGACGTGCGTCAACCATGGAAGTGTCGGAGTAGAGGTGGATCAATCAACGGAAGAGAGGATCCGACGCACCCCTACCTAGCGCCAAATGTCGGATTTCGGGTTCAGCAAACCCTTGATAGGTTCGAACTCTGGGGTGCATGCGGAGATCTCAACCTACCTAGCCTACCTACTCGCGATCTTCCTAATCCTAGCGCGTCGAGCTCAAAGGGACAGAGAGACACAACAATTTATCCTGGTTCGGGCCACCTCGCGGTGTAATACCCTACTCCAGCCTTTTGGTCGATTGCCTCGAAGGGCTGAGGATGAACTAGTACAGTGGATGAACTGGCCTTAGGAGGTGAGGTGTTCTTGAGCTTAGTAGAGCTAGTGAGGTGGTTGGATGAGAGGGGATCTGATCTGTTCGCCCCCCTCTTTGGTGGTGGCTAAGTCCTATTTATAGTGGCCTTGGTTCTCTTCCCAAATGTTGGCAGGAAGGGATCCCACAACGGCCAGATTTGAAGGGGGACAAGTAGTACATCCTATCCTGACTAAAGTGGTCTTCGCCTGCGAACAACCTCTGGTTGTGAGGTTGCGATGGGCTCGGCGATGACCTCTGTCCTGCCGTCCTGGCGGTCTTGGTCTTGTTGCACCAAGAATGGAAACCTTTGGCTGATTCCTTGGGACTCCGCACCTGCCACTTGCCTCCTTTGCACCAAAGGGGAAACTGACGCTCTGCGCCCGCTGGCGCCCTCCTGGCCTTGGTCATCATGGCTCACGTCAGTTGAGCCTCGTGAGGTGCACCTTGCATAGAACTCTCTTCCCCTCGGGAGCCCGCCTGAGGAGGCCGATCCCCTCGGGGGTCTTGCCGTCATCCGCCTCGCGAGGCTTGGCCCCTCGCGAGGGTCTTGAGTTGTCGATGCTGAAGCTGGGCCGTACCAGGCCATCGATGGAGCTGCACAGTGGGCCGCAGGCAGGCGAGTCTGGGTACCCCCGTATCTAGAACGCCGACAGTTGCAAATGTTACTATCTTATCAGACTTTGTTATACTTGATATGCCTGAGGACAACAACATGTCGATTATGCTTGGTAGACCCTTTTTGAATACTGTAGGGGCTGTTATTGATTGCAACAAAATCAATGTTACTTTTCATGTCAATGGTAATGTGCGTACGGTATATTTTCCGAGGAAACAACTCCTAGTGAATAGTATCAACACTATTGAAAAAATTGCGACAATTACTATTTGAGGTTTCAAGTTCCATCTTCCGACCATCAAAAAGAAATATGAAACTCTTATTGTTGGGGAGATGCATATCCCCGTTGAGGTAACTCAGTGTTATACAAAAATTCTTTGGTTTCATGTTACTTGGAAATAGTTTGTTAATAAGACTTGATCAACCTTATTAATGGATTCTTTTTGAGGGGCACGTGGTCGATGAATTTAGTAAGCACAACCTACTATACCTGCTATTTGCTCTCTCTTATTTAAAGTTTAACAAAGTAGAATGCCATGAGATTATCCTATTTTCTGAATTATCCGTGCAATAAAAATATGTGCAGAAAATAAAAGTTCTCGGAATGACCTGAAAATTTAGTATGGTTTTCTTTCTGTAATATTTAAGTATTTTTGGCACTGAACACTAATACGTCCATTTTGCATCATGTCTTCCTACTATCATTTATTATGTTTTGGGTTGTTATTTCACTTTATGATGCAATTCTAATGCCTTTTCTCTCTTATTTTGCAAGTTTCACATGAAGAGGGAGATTGCTGACAACTGGAATTCTGGACCTGAAAAAACTACAGCAAAAATAGATTGCACAACTCCAAATGACCTAAAAATTGAGAATTATGTTGGAATATATAAAAAATACTGGAAGAAGAATTACTAGAAGAGGGGCAAAGAAGAGCGACGAGCTCAAGGGCGTGCCCTATCCCCCAGGGCGCGCCCTATGAGCTCGTGGCCCCTGGCAGGCCTCCGGTGCCCATCTTCTACTATATGAAGCCATTTTCCCTAGAAAAAAAAGAAGACTTTCGGGATGAAGCGCCGCCGTCTTGAGGCGGAGCCTGGGCAGGAGCACTTTTGCTCTCGGAGGAGCGATTATGCCAAGGAAACTTCCCTCCAGAAGGGGGAAATCGAAGCCATCGTCATCACCAACAATCCTCTCATCATGGGAGGAACATTATTTATCAACATCTTCACTAGCATCATCTCATCTCAAACCCTAGTTCATCTCTTGTATTCAATCTTTGTCCCAAAACCTCAGATTGGTACATGTGGGTTGCTAGTAGTGTTGATTACACCTTGTAGTTGATGCTAGTTGGTTTATTTGGTGAAAGATTAAATGTTCAGATCCTTAATCATATTCAATACCCCTCTGATCTTGAACATGAATATGATTTGTGAGTAGTTCCTTTTGTTTTTGAGGACATGGGAGAAGTATTGTTATAAATAATCATGTGAAGTTGGTATTCGTTCGATATTTTGATGATATGTATGTTGTTATTCCTTTAGTGGTTTCATGTTAACATCGACTACATGACACTTCACCATACTTGAGCCTAAGGGAAAGCACTATGGAGTAATAAGTATATGATGGGTTGCTAGACTGACAGAAGCTTAAACCCTAGTTTATGTGTTGTTCTGTAAGGGGCTGATTTGGATCCATATGTTTCATGCTATGTTTAGATTTATATCAATTCTTCTTTCGTAGTTGCGGATGCTTGCGGGAGGGGTAATCATAAGTGGGTTGCTTGTTCAAGTAACAACAGCACCCAAGCACCATTACACCCACATATCAAAGTATCAAAGTAGCAAGCGTGAATCAACTAAAACATGATGAAAGTAACTAGATGATAATTCCCATGTGTCCCCAAGAATGCTTTGCTTATTATAAGATAACGTTTCGGCTTGTCCTTTTTTGTAAAAAGGATTGGGCCACCTTGTTGCTCCTTTGTTACTATTGCTACTTGTTACTTGTTACGAATTACCTTGCTACAAAACTATCTATCACCGCTACTTTCAGTACTTGCAGAGACTACCTTGCTGAAAACCTCTTATCATGTACTTATGCTCCTTGTTGTATTTGACACTCTTACTTATCGGAAGGACTACAGTTGATCCCCTATACTTGTGGGTCATCAAGACTCTTTTCTAGCGCCGTTACCGGGGAGTGAAGTGCCTTTGGTAAGGAAACATTTATATTACGTGCTCAAATTTTCTGTCACTTGTCACTATGGAAAATAATCCTTGAGGGGTTTGTTTGGGGTATCTTAACATCGACCGGAAGCAATAAGAGTTGCCCCTCAACCTACTGAACCTATTGAATATATTTTTTATGAGATTCCTTTGGGTATGTTAGAGAAACTGCTAGCTAACCCTTATGCAGGAGATGGAACGGTACATCTTGATATGCACTTAATCTATGTGGATGAAATTTGTGGATTGTTTAAGCTTGCAGGTTTATCCAATGATGGAGTTAAGAAGAAGGTACTCCCTTTATCTTTGGAGGGAAAGGCATTGACATGGTATAGGTTATTGGATGATACTGGAACATGGGATTGGAACCGGTTGCAACTGGAATTTCACCCGAAATTTTATCCTATTTGGTTCATCATAATCGGAATTATATATATATATATATACACACACACATAAACACTATTCTGATCACGGGATAAGAATAATATTCTGATCACAACCTGACCTGCCCCGCTAGTAGTACGTTGAACTTCCCTGTGAACTAGGTTGAACTTCCTCCAACATTGCCCAAATGGGGCTTGCAATATACCGTTGGAAAGCTATGGACATCAGTATCATGACCCAACTTAAATTTTTGGCAAAATGTAAGCGGTTTAAGAGCAGTTTTGAAAACCGTTTTTTCTTCACACAAAAAACGTGAATCATATTTTTGATCGCATTTCTAAACCGTTTATCGGAATGAGGCATATAATATGGCGTTGGAAAGCTGCTGCAAAACCGCTACTTCCACATGTTGAAAGTTTTCTCTAATTCTCTATGGTTAAAGAGTAATTTCAAAAAACGTAAAATTCCGCAAACCGAACAGCCGAGTCCGTATTTTCGACGTCATTCCTAAACTTCTAATCCAATTGAGGCATATGATACGGCGTTGGAAAGCTTATGAAAATGCACAAATTTTGCATGTTGAAAGTTTTTTCTAATTTTAAACGGTTTAAGAGTAATTTAGAAAATGGTACAAGTCCCACCGAGTTTGTATTTTTAAGCTAATTTTTTAACCGTGCGTCCGACTGCAGCAAATGATATGGCGCTGGAAATCTTGAACAAATGCGAAACTTTTTGGTATGTATTATTTCTCCCGATTCTTTACGGTTTTAAGTCAGTTTCGAAAATGGAGAAAAACGTATTTTCGCCGTATTTTGTACAAACTTTGTCAGAATGATGCAAATAATATACCGTTGAAAAGCTACAGAAAATGCGAACCTTTTTCCTGTTGACAGTTTTCTCTGATTTCCAACCGTTTTCAAGTAATTTCAAAAATGGCGAGATCATTCGTTCTGCCTTTATCGCAAAACAGATTCGTGAAAAATGCATCGAATGAAGTACCTGAACTTCTCAGTATGAAACCTTGAACTTCACTCTGTTTTTCACGTGCTTTTTTTGCCCATAGCTCTCCATCCACGCATCGGAACACTCACCGGAATTGAGCAAGTGATATACCGATGGAAAGCTTCTGTAGACACGCAACTTTCCCGTGTTGATCATTTTTTCATACTCGCAACGGTTTTAAAAGTTTTTCATCTGAAATTTATTCGGTGTAATAGTTGACCTTCCAGCTGTTTTCACGTTGAACTTCTGTGACGTATTTTCATTTGTAATTTTCTTATACATTCGACAATGTCACACAAATGATATTTCTTTTGTACAAACCTTTCTCACAATATTTTTTTTAAGTTTCTTCGACCGAGGACTTTGAACTTACACAAATGATTTCCTACTGTTTTGAAGTAAATTAGAAAATGACGAGATCATGATTTCTGCCTTCATCGCGAATGGAAATACACTGCGTGAAGTAGTTGAACTTCTCGTGCATGTCTGTTCGAACTTCACACTGTTTTTAACGAGTTGTTTTTTGCACTTCGTGAAGTAGTTGAACTTCTAGGACGTGTCTGTTCGAACTTCACTCTGTTTTTGACGTGCTGATTTTTTACGTGGTGTTTTTTGCACTATGTGAAGTAGTTGAACTTCTGTGGCATCTCTTTTGAACTTCACCCTGTTTCACTTTTTTGTATTTTTTCTTATATGAAATACACACCATGTAGTACGTGAACTTCCGGTTGTTATCACTTTGAACTTCTCTCTGGTTTGAGAGAATTATTTTAAAACACAAAAAATGACATATTTTTTTTGTATTTTGGACATCTAAATACATAGTGAACCTCTCTTAGAAGAATTTTTCAACTTTTCCTCGTCGAGCACTTGAACTTCTAGCAACCATTTTTTCGTTTATGAGTTGTTTCTACAAGTGCAAAAAATGGTGTTGTGTTTTTTATTTTTTGAACAGGTAGATCCTATGTTTTAATAAACTCCGAACTTCTTTGTTATTTCAATTTGAACTTCACCTTTCTATATTTTGAGTAAAGAATTGTATTCGGTTTTTATATGAAAAAATCGAACATGGAAATACAAGGTGAACCTCTCTCGTAAGAATTTTTGAACCTCCCGAGATAGAGCACTTGAACTTATTTCAACAAACCTTTTAAGCTTTTATTTTTTTATATTTTTATTCTCACTCGAAATGCATTTTTTGCAGTACTTGAACTTCTCGTTGTTTTCATCATGAACTTCTGTCACATTTTTCTGTATACGTCGAATTACACACAATTGAAGGTCAAACGTCATTTTTTGCCATTTTTGTAAACATGTAATTGGAGGTCGGACGTCCCGCAATATAAATTCTGAACCGTTCACGAAGGTGCACGTGAACTTCTTGTAACAAGTCTGAGTTTTTTATATACTTCAAAATTCTATGTTATTTTAAATTGAACTTCTTAGTCTTATTTCTACGAAAAAATATGTTTTCAAATAAGCATCAAGCATTTTTTTAAATTGAACCTCATACTTTTATTTTCCCTAGAAATGGGAAGAATTTTGGATTTTTCATATACATCGATTTTTTATATATTGATTTAAATTTAACTTCATGATTTTATTTCTTTGGTAGCAAGGAAATATATATTTTATAAATACCTAACTGCTCTATTTTTGTAAATTGGACCTCTTGGTTTCCTAGTTTTTTAATAAGTATTTAACCGGTTTGTTATTTAAATTTGAACTTCGAAAGTTTTTTTCTTTAGAAATGGTGAAATCCTTTTTATGAATTTCGAAATGTTCTATTTTAAGATTTTGAAATACTGCGTTATTTTATTTTGAACTTCTTGTTTTCATTTTTTAATAAGCAGGAAATTTTGTTTTTTGTATAAACGTCGTACTGCTCCATTTTTTAATCGAACTTCTAGGGTTTTTTCTAATGGAGAATATCCCGTTTTTATTTAAAAAATGAGATGCTTTTTTTTCATTCTACCTTCTTGGGTTTCTAATAAACTTTGAACTTCTTTGTCTTTTAAATTTGAACCCAAGGTTTTTTCTTGAAACGGGGAAATCCTTCTTTTTATAGTTTTTGAAATGATCATTTTTTAATTCAAAATTCTAGGTTTTTCACTCGTGTGCGCACATTTTTTAGAGAGAATAAAGTATGCGTGCATTTTTGTGAAGTAAATAGCAAGAGAGAAAAATATAAGGATATGGTGTTGAGAGTAAGCCTATTGCTTTGGCCAACACACGTCCAACAATCCTACAAGCACACACACGCACACACATGTCCTTTAACCACACAGGAGTTATGTGAACCACTGTGACGGCCGGTGTATAACTGTAGTACAACTTGGCGTACATCTGTAGTAGAATTTTCATGGTCGCTGACATACAACTGTAGTAGAACGTAGCGTATAGCCGTAGTAGAACTTCACCACCACCGGTGTTTAGTCGTAGTAGAACATATAGGTGTAGTAGAACGTCTTGTGGTGATAACAGGTGCAGGTGGCGCGACTTGCTACTGCAGAAGCAGTCAGCAGAAGGAGGGCTGACTCGGCAACGGAAGGCTTGCGCGTGCGGATTCAGATTTGCTTGCGCTGGATACTAAACGAAAGGATTCTGCCTGTGACCGCGGTGGTCCAGCGACGCGAGGTGAGTGGCATGGCGAAGGGAGTCAGAGGAGCCAATCAAACACCTGCCAGTTCAGATCAATAATTTTTTGTCACTTCAAAATTAAGAGTAGATAAGCAGCAAGACTAGCATATTTCCCCTTTTTGTTTGTTTGTAGAAGATGTACATTGGTATTGCTGTTTGAAAACGAACTCTGCTGATGTTTGAAGACTAACACATCTAGTTGAGTATTCTACAAACCTGTCCATCCGCTTCAATAATTCATAGCATTGACCATACAAATTCAGAGTGCATTCAATAGTAGGAACGACATGACACCATCAACTGTCGACTAAATCTAACAGCCTACCATCAAATTATAAACAAGTGAGGTCGCGATGTAAAACATTGTTGATCTAGAATTCTTTTTTCACCTGCTAGTACCTTTTGCCTGCAGCTGCTTGTTGCTGCTTGCTTGCCCGCCAAAACCAACACCCACGTGCCAAGAAATGTTGCTGCCGCCGGCCAAATTGTCAGCTGCATAGGTATGTTCGCTTGACAGTGCACTGGTTTCACTCGACAGATTGTCACTGGCTTTCCTTTAAGATGACGCGGTCTACATCAACTGGCTATTTGAGGAGAGGATTCACACATGTAGTGAAGAAACAGAAAATGGCGCCCGTCATGGATGGTGCGCTGGCGAGAATAGCATGGTTGCAGCCAGTGGCGGAGCTAGCTTTTCACATCAGGGTGGTCCGCCCCCCAAAAAATTTTGACAAAAAATGCGACATGTGAACGTTCTAACTAGTTCACAGTATCACATAGAAATAGATCAATATGGTCTTACAAACAAACTAGAATTCTCAATTAAGACTAAGTTTTGCATAAAGAAACCTACATAGTACATATATACTACATGGATCATAGACATACCTTGAGAAGTTTAAAAACACCATGTTTTCGGCCTACGCTTTTGCATTGTCATGAAGGTATCAATTATATCATGTTCATTCACCTTGGAGAAAGGATTTCTCTCAACACATGTGACTAGACAATCATCCAAAAGACTATCGCCCATCTTATTTCTCAACTTGCTCTTGACTATGCCCATGGCAAAAATTGCGCTCACAACATTTGTTGTTGCCACCGGTAGAATAAATACCAATTTTAGAAGCAAGTACACCAAATGATGAACTATATGTCTCCCTATTTGACCAAGCTTAACCGAGAGATCAACAAGATTTCCAAGGCCTCGGAAGTTGTCATCTTTTTTCATGTCATCTATATAGTTATGAACTTGTAGTTTAAGGTGTATCAAGTCATCACTTGAAAAATCTTTGGGATAAAACTCAACAAGTCTTTGTACCTTGCATACCATTTGTGCATCAAAAGCAGCAAATGAGTTGGCGGGATTCAAAGCAGATATAGAAGATGACAACTCCATGTTGATCTCATCAAACCGATTTTCAAGCTCTTGACTAATTTGATCAATGACTCCAAAAAAATTCTCTTCTAAAGTGATCTCCGGCCCTCTTCATTTTACAACAAATCTGCAAGAAAACGACTTTCTCTCAATAAAGCTAATTGAGGCCTAAATGATTTGCAGAATTATGTATATGTTCTTCATGTAGTGGATAGCATAGTTCAAAAAAGCAAACTCTAAATCAGAAATTTGTGTATTTCGGTACCTTAAATCAGGCAGGGTATTCTGGTTTTGGCCAGATTTGCAGCAGGGGGGCGAGGCCGCGAGGGCAGGGGCGCCAGCAGTCCCGGCAGCCGGCCGACGGCAGGGGCGCAGCCGCTCGCTGGAGCAGGGCTGCACACAAGGAGGCATCGGGTGGACCCGAGGGCCGCACGGGCGGGCTGGACGAGAGGCGGGATCTTCCTTTATGGCGGAGGGGGCGCGACCGGCGGCGAGGAATGGGGAGGCGGCTGCCGGCTTGCCGCGCCGGGGTCGGGGTCGGGCGGCAGTGCGAGACTGCGAGGGCATCAGGACGAGGACGACTGGGTCTGAGCGGATGGCTGCGTTCGTCGTGGACTCCTGGGTGTGTTTACTGGGCTGGGTATTTTTCAGGCCCAATTAAAATGTATAAGTATATAGTAGGCTGTCTCAAAATCCCAGGGTGGGCCGCGGCCCACCCTGGCCACCCTGTACATCCGCCACTGGTTGCAGCGGGATCCGAGGGACATTGCGCCTATGAACTTACCTGGGCTTTGTCATTAAACGGCCTAGGCACCGCGGTGGAAGAGCCCCACCGGGATGAGGCGGTGTGGTGGATGTGGAGCCTCACCGGGGGAAGTCGGGAAGAGCCGGAGGGCGGGAGGCACAGCCGTGGGTTTCTGGCGCGCGACACCTTGGGTAGGCCTGCATCGCGTGGGGGAGGAGACTTGGCGGAGGAACCGGAGGCACTCGCTCGATCTCGTCAATGGGGAAGAACGCGGGCACGCCGACGAGCACATGCACCGGCGACGCGTGGAGGTGCATGGATCCCGGTGGCGGCGGTGGTGGGAAGGTGGCGGTGCGGGGAGGTGGGTCGCGACGGCGGTTGTGCGCAGGCGGCGACGCAGGGAAGTGGCAGGGCGGCGCACGGGGCTGCTAGGTCGGCGCCCAAGCTTGGGCGCGGCGGCGAGGATATGGGAGGCCGCGCCGCCGGAGGATCTGGAGAGGTCGCGCCGTCGGAGGATCTGGGAAGGTCGCGCCGCCGGCAGAGGGGGTTGGTTGGGGTCGGGGGTGGGGGTGGGCTTTTTTCTTTTTTTTTAGCTGCTGGTTCGGAAGTTCGGGAGCATCTTGATCGCGGCCTTATGGGGCCTTATAGGGGGTTGATGCGATCAGAATAACTATTTTAATACCATGATTAGAATAGTGTTGTCCTATATATATATATATATATATATATATATATATATATATATGACAGGGCTATTTTGTTATTAGTAACAGAATAACATAGGGTCCGATCCGTTTTTCTCGTAGACCCAATCGATGTGCACGAAAAAGAAAAGAAAAAGCCCACCTCCTATTCCCCCGTATCCCCACGAACCCCCTGCCCATGCCCCGCCCCCTCCTCCACCGGGCTCCACCCCTTCCCCGCACGCCTCCTTGCCATCGGGCGCCGCCCCCTTCCCCGCGTGCCTCCTCGCCGCCGGGCGCTGCCCCCTCCAGAGCGCGCCTCCTCGGCGCCGGGTGCCAGCCCCTTCCTAGCTAGCCTCCTCGCCGTTGGGCGCTGCCCCCTCCAGTGCGCGCCTCCTCGCCGCCGGGCACCGCCTTCTCCAGAGCGTGCCTTTTCATCGCTGGGCGCCGCTCCTCCTACACGCACCTCCTTGTCGTCTGGCACCGCCCCCTCCTCCGCAAGCCTTCTCACCGCCGGGTTCCGCCCCCTTCTCGCCGGCTGGCGCCGCCCCCTCCTCGCGTGCCTTTTCTTCGCCGGACGCCAACCCCACCCTGCTGCCGGGCGTCCGCCGTCGGGATCCAACGCCCAACACCACGGTCTCTGTTGTCCTGCTGTTTCACATGGGAGGTGTTAGCCTCCTGCACCCGCCGGATCCAGTCATCCCCTTCCGTTCACCTCTTCCACCCGAGGCCATTCACCATCGCCACCAGTTCTCATTCAACACCGGCCCCAGAATCCCGTGCGTCAATGAAGCCGCTGTCAACCCATGCGAAGCTTCAAAAGAGGTACAGTTCAGAACTTTAAATACCCAGAGGTTCAGTTTTGAACTTGCAATGTCTCCAGGAATGTTACTACATAAATGTTTCAGTTTGAGTTCATATTGAATCACATGTGCCATCTTGCTATCTTTTGGAATCAATAAGTTGCATGGAGATATCACAGAACAATTGTTAAACAGGATGGCATGTATGTACCAATAAAATGGTGTGATGTGTTCATATTGTGTGAAGTTCAAGAAAAAGAAAAAGGAAAGTTCAAGCAAAAACAAAACTCAGGGATTTCACTCTTGAACAAGAAAACAAGAATTTTTTTGTAAGTTTTATGTGTTGGGGGGGGGGGGGGGACAGGGCCATTGTTGGTTGCCTGGGTCAGTTCATGTGCAACCATTGGAGGAGTTCAAAAAAATCAGAACTCATGTATTTCCACAAAATTCTGTAACTTTCATGTGTGTGCTGCTACAAATATGAACTATTTTTCCAATCATACTAGTACTGATGCAATCACCTAAATAAGTTGACAAAAAATTCTATAAGTTTGGCGCATGTCCTGCTAAAGATCTAAACTTCTTGTACAGTCATTCTAGTACTGATGGAGATCGAGTTGACTGAAATAATGTAGTCGATTCCTGAGACCCTTACTAGTCCTTTATATATAGAAGTTGTGCCTGATAGCCATACATGGCTTTTCTCTTTTTTGCCTACTTGTTTTGTAAAATTCTTTGAACTTATTTAGGTGGTATATTTGGACCTTTGCCTCGTTAGTACAACAGCACACTCCATAGTCGGTCACGAGAAAAGCTACGTGCAGGCCACCCAGTGCTCCATCCTCGATCCGGCTTAGTTATCTCCCTCCCATCCTCTCTCTGATGTGTGTGTGTGCAGGGAGTCGGAGGAGATAAAGCAGGGGATTATTGATGTGCCTGATTGTTGCTCTCCTGTTGCCGTTGCCGAGCACAGGGGGTGGTCGCCGGCGGCTCCATTCTCGACCCAGCTGCTGCCCTGCATGCAGCCACCCTTGGAGACCACCCGCCACCACGACCGTCGTTGTCCATCCCCTACATCGACGGTGCTCAAGCGGCTCTTCTCACTGGCTCCTACGACTCCCTCATTCGCCATGGATACAACCATCATGTACTGCAGTGTTCCTTTGCAAGTTCAATCTGTATCATAGCACGAGTTCAGAAGTTTCATTTTGTGAAGAAGCATGCAAATTCTCAGTGCAGGTGTGGAGAACCAAAAAGTTATAATAATGGTGAATCAGAAGTTCAAGCATAGTAATCTGGGGGCGTGGGGGCAACTGCTGATAGAGACCGAGTCAAAGTGTCGTGACTGCTGATGCAGATCTTCAGCATGGACTTTGATGGAGATACTCCTCTAATGGTAATGCCCATCTGCATTTGAATTAACAAAAAAAGTTACATAATTTTGGTTACTCTATACTTGTAAGATCTTCAGTTCCACGGATATTTGTACTACTACACTTTGAACTGATGGAAAATTACAGTCCTACTTCCAGAAGATATGAGTGAGATGCGATGGGACCTGACCAGATGCTGATGTTGGACTAGAAAATTTAGTGAAAAACTATTCTGTACTAAAAGAACAACTATGCTTTGTCGGACAAGCACAATACGAGGTAATGGAAAGCTCCAATGCCCACCTACAATATATTTTGTCCTGAGAAAAAATTACACAAGAGTGCTAGGATGTTCAAATAAAAATAGTACACACGTGTGGTGTCGTTTATATAATTTTGTAAAGAAGATCTATATGTGTAAGTTATCTGATAAAAGAAAGAAGAAAATCAACTTGCAAATTTAGGGAAACATGTGTACCTTGAGAGAAGTTCATAGAATAAATGCTAGGAGGTTCATTTGATGTTCGTTTAAGATGTCCTCAATGCAAGTTGGAGGGCTGGTAAGTTCTACTACTAGTCTACGCCAAGTGCCAAGTTCAGGGGCATTGCCCACTGATGGCGAGGACAACGAGCCAACGACGTCGGATCATAGGTCGAAGAGGTGTTTCTATGTTCCTATAGCATGAACAGGTGCTTGTTGTTATGCCTGATAATGATGTTGTACACAAATGGCTTATGGGATATCAGGGTAATGTGCATACAAATGATTTTAGGTTAATATTATTTGATTTGACTACAGTACACGAAGCCTCTACCTATGTAGGATGTAAGAGGGTTGACGGATCCATGCCGCACAAGCACTGGTGCTCTGCTTTCTTCTTACTTTGTGTTCTAATTTGCTTTCTTCTTATTTTCAGCTTGCGAGAAACAAAAAGAAGTTAAAAAAATGTTGTGCCCGGAGTTCATATTATTTGCTACCCCGTGATGTACGTCTCTAATTTCTCCCTCCAAATGTGTTGGCCCATGTGGTTGCATTTTCTATTTTTTTTCGTTTTGGATATACAAAAAAGGTTATTGAAGCTCAAATGTGATAAGCACATAAGTTCAGATTTCCAATGCTACAAAGTTCACGTATACCTCTCTGTTTTAATCGTGGCATACAAATTTTGCACTACGAGAAAGTTCAGAGGCAAGAGCGTAGAAAATAAAGAACACAAAAATATCAACAAAAAATTCACTAGGAGAAAAGTTAGTCAGGATATGCAAGAAAAACTCTTATTTTATTTCATTTCAAATTCAAATTCTAGTTAAGTTTCATTTCTTATTTTAATTTAGTCAAGTTTCTTATTTTAGTTTAGTTCAATATCTAATTTTTGTTCAGTTCAATTCTTATTTTAGAAAAAAATGAATTGTTTCTTTATCTACATTCTTCTATTCAACATCGGGGAGAAGGTGCCTCATGGTAAAAGCGTGCCAAGATTTTCTAAGTACCCCAGGCCCATCCTGTCCTCTATACAGATTCTAGAGTTTAACACATCAAATGGAAGTTTGTTCTCAAAACTGAAATTGTTCTGCATGTACTGATAGATTAGTTGTTAACTATTGGAGTGTTTCGTTCTTGCAGAATAAAAATAAGATGTATGCATTGCTTCTTGGCCCAGCTTGAGAGAACCCTCATGTTAAAAAGTATAAAGCAGTTTTGGTAGCTCAGGCTTCTTTATGTTTTGGAGATCTACAGAGTGACTATCTGAGAGCTGTGCTGGACTTTCTCATTACAGCATGGAACTTCTCTAGAAATCCCAGTTGATTTTTAATGTTTGTTCCTCATCACTTCTAAAAATCTTAGAGCATCCATCCAACTATGTATCAGGATATACTATGTTGTAAATTTATGTATGCTTGTATGTGCAAAAATATATTACGGTTGTTGCTTCTATTTCTTGTGGTGAGGATGTTGTAAGTTCAACACGACGTCCCAGATAATCTAGGAAATAATCTCAAACAAAAAGAAACCCCACGGAAATTCAAATGATAAAAGTTCATGTTGTAAAATGAGAGAAGTCCAAAACATAATTGCAAAAAAGGAGTTAACAAAATAAACACACGAAAAATTTCTATCTGAAAGAATACCATTCAGTTCAACGATATAAAGCACGCAAGTTCGGGACTATGATACAATAAATCGTTGAAAAGTTATGAGGAAAATCATACCGAGAAAACAAAGTAAAGTCTAGTATGTGAAAACACGCTTGGTATAAATCCATACGAACATCCGTTCAAGTACTTTTTTTCTAGAACCTTTCAAAATTACTCTATGAAAAATACTAAGTTCAACACGACGTACGAGATAAGTTCGGAAAAAAGCTAAAGAAACCCCACAGAAATTCAAATGGTAAAAGGTGAAGTTGTAAAATGAGAGAAGTCCAGAACATCGTTAAAAAAATGTTATTTAAAATGACACAAAATATTTTTTTAAAAAGTCATTCAGTTCAACGATATAAACCATCGTTGTAAACCTATTAATCACTCTCTCAAGTGTGATGAAAATAATGGGCAGTAAATTGATGAAACAATATCATCGAGTTCAAAACACGCCGAGACACGCAACAACCACCCCAGTTCGGCTGTAGTAAGTACCTCAGTACGAGTTAAAAATGATGGTCCATTCGGAATAAAAGAAATGGCAGAAATTCAAATTGTAAAGTTCAAGCAAAAAAAGAAACCCCATGAAAATCCTGCTTAGTAAGTACCTCAGTACAAGTCGTAAAATGAGAGAAGTTTAGAACAACGTTGTCAAAAAAATGTTGAGTTAAAAAAAAAGAAACAAAACAAACACATTTTCTTTTTAAATAAAATATCATTCAGTTCGATGATACAAACCATACAAGTTCATGGGCGACGATACAGTAAACCGTTGAAAACTTACTAGAAAACTATTACCCAAAAAGAAAGAGCAAAGTCTAGTTAGTGAAAACACGCTTATTACAAACCCATGCAAGCATCAGTACAAGTACCCTTTTTCGGAACCATTCAAAATTACTCTATAAATAATAGCTCAGTACAAACATACACATATATAAGTACGAGTATTCTGTTTTTTCAGACGAGAAAACAACATGATCCGTCATGCCGTATTCAAAATTACTCTTAAACGGTTGCGAAGTACAGAAAACGTTCAACATGACTAAGTTTCGCATTTTTGATAGCTATCCAACGGTATATTATTTGCCAAATTTCGACAAACTTTTAAAAAAATCACATTCAAAATCAAATTTGACTGTATTTGAATTCATTTTTAAACCGTAAGGATTAGAAAAACATTTCTATATGAAAAAGTTGCGCATTTTCCACAGCTTTCCAACGCCGTATCATTTGCGTCAATCCGACAAACCGTTTGCAAAAAATCGCGAAAATACTTTTCGCCCAGAATTTCACCGTTTTTCAAATTACTTTTAAATAATATACAATTAGAAAAAACAATACATATATGGAAGATGCAGATTTTTACCAGCTTTCCAACGCCATCTTATTTGCTCAATTCCGACAAACCATTTCAAAATTCAGTCCAAAATACGATTCACGTTTTCGGTTTTGAAAAAAACGGTTTTTTCAAAACTGCTCTTAAACCATAATGATTTTACAAAAGCGTTCAATATACTTGAAATATAGTTGTCAAGAGCTTTCCAACGATGTATTACACGCCCCGTTCCGACAAAAAAATTACAAAAAGTTTTTGAACTAAAGAAACGATCTGTTAAACACAACTGAAAGAATCAGTTCAACTGCTTTGGAAACATCAGTACAACCACCTGAAACCGTCAGTTCAAAAAGGGTAACAGAATAATATTCTGTTACGCGTAACAGAATAGCCCAGACGTATATATATATATATATATATATATATATATATATATATATATATATATATATATAATTTTTGGCCTCGTGAAGGAGAATGTATCGCTCAAGCTTGGGGGAGGACTAAATATATTATGCACACATGCCCCAATCATGATCTTTCAAGAGAAATTATTATTCAAAAAATTTATGCTAGGCTTTCTCATAATGATCAATCCATGCTCGATACTTCTTTCATTGGCTCCTTTATGAAGAAAACTATTGAATTCAAATGGGATCTTCTGGAAAGAATTAAACGCAAATATAAAGATTGGGAAATTGACAAAGGTAAAGAGGCAGGTATAAATTTTGAGTTCTATTGTGTTAAATCTTTTATGTAAATTGATGTTTTTCATAAGTTTAGTACTAAATATGGACTTGACTCTGAGATCGTAGCTACTTTCTATGAATCATTTGCTGCTCATGTTGATCTCCCTAAGGAGAAGTGGTTTAAATTTCGTACACCTATCGAAGAAAATTGTTAGGAACTTGTTATAGTTAAAGACAAAACAATTATTTATAATGTTGATCCACTTGTGCCTACTGCTTATATTGAGAAACCTCGTTTCCCTGTTAGGATTAAGGAACATGCTAAAGCTTCAACTATGGTTAATAAGAGTAGTACTAAGACACTTAAACCCTCTGAACAAATTAGAGTGGAACCTAATGTTGCAATGATCAAGGATCTTTTGGTTGATAATATTAATGGACATATCATATATTTTTGTGATGAGGCAACTAGGATTGCTAAACCCGATACTATAGATAAAAACAAATCTATTATTGGTATGCTTGTTGTTTCTGTTAAAATAGGAGATCTTTGTTATCATGGTTTATGTGATATGGGTGCTAGTGTAAGTGTCATTCCTTTACTCTATATCAAGAAGTCATGAATGATATTGCACCTGTTGAGATAGAAGACATTGATGTTACTATTAAGCTTGCAAACAGAGATACTATTTTACCGCTTGGGATTGTTAGAGATGTTGAAGTATTGTGTGGTAAGATCAAATACCCTACTGATTTTCCAGTTATTGGATCTCCACCAGATGATTTTTGTCCCATTATATTTGGTAGGCCTTTTTTGAATACAATTAATGCTAAGATTGATTGTACTAGAGAAACAGTCAATGTTAATTTTGGTGATATATCTCATGAATTTAATTTTGCTAAGTTTCATAGACAACCTCATGATAAAGAATTGTCTAGTAAAGATGAAATTATCGGTCTTGCTTCTATTTTTGTTCCTCCCACCGATCTTTTAGAACAATATTTGCTAGACCATAAAAATGATATGCATATGAATGAAAAAAATGAAATAGATGAAATATTCTTTAGACAAGCACCTATCCTTAAACACAATTTGCTTGTTGAAACTTTGGGAGATCCTCTCCCACCTAAGAGTGATTCTGTGTTTGAATTAAAGAAACTGCCTGATACATTAAAGTATGCTTATCTTGACGAAAATAAGATATATCCTGTTTTTATCAATGCTAACCTTTTAGAGCATGAGGAAAAGAGATTACTTCAAACTCCGAGGAAGCACAGTGCTACTATTGGTTATACTCTTGATGATATGAAGGGCATTAGTCCCACTCTACGTTATCACAAGATTAATATGGAACCTGATGCTAAGCCTGTCGTTGATCATCAACGATGCTTGAAAAATGAAGGACGTGGTAAGAACTGAAATATTAAAGCTTCTGTAGGTAGGTATAATTTATCCTATAGCTGATAGTAGATGGGTAAGTCCTGTTCATTGTGTCCCTAAGAAAGGGGGTATTACTGTAGTTCCTAATGATAAACAGGAACTTATCCCACAAATAATTGTAACTGGCTGTAGGATGGTAATTGATTTCAGGAAACTAAATAAAGCTACTAGAAAAGATCATTACCCTTTGCCTTTTATTGGTCAAATTTTAAAAGGTAATCTAAGCATACACACTTTTGTTTCCTTGATGGATATTCTGTTTTTTCTCAAATACCTATGTCAAAAGAGGACCAAGCGAAAACTACTTTTATATGTCCTTTTGGAACTTATGCTTATAGATGTATGCTTTTGGTTTACGCAATGCACCTGCTACCTTTCAAAGATGTATGACTGTTGCACTACAAAAAAAAAACACTTCCGTGATGATACATGTTTGTCACAGTAGGTCACGTTTTTTGTCTTGCATGTACATCCATGAAGATTTTATGACAAAATCAAGATAGCCATACCTTTGCTGTCGTAGAAGTGTTCCATGACATTACCAAAATTATCATCATGGAAGTGTCCACTTCCATGATGATAAATTGTGCGTCATAGAAGTGCTTTCGTCAAGGGTGGCCGACATGTGGCATCACCGTAAAGGGTCGCCGTTAAGCTATCGAGTCTGGTTTTTGATCCGATAACCCGTTAACAGCCGGGACCAATGGCGATTTTCCATGTGTAAAATTCTCATTGGCCGAAGGAAACACGTGTCAGCTTGTCATTGGGTCAGATAGGCGCCTATGATATGTCGACATGTGTGAAAGGCCAACACTGGCCCATTTAGCTTACAAAGGCCGGCCCGTTTGACTTGGTCAAAAGTTAGCGGGCCGGCCCATGAAAAGTCCGTTAACGGTCTGTTTGCATATAGCCCATTTTACAGCCCCGTAACTCACGACCTGTTAGGGCCTTCCCAAAATCGGCCCACAACATCGTGTGGGCCGTCGAATATAATACCAGCCCCACGACATCTTTTGGCCCATATGAGGCCTTCCATATCTTTAGGCCCTTCAGTGGCCCACGGTGACTCTGGCCCATAATGAACAGTAAATTCTTTGCACCCATTAATGGCCCATGATTTCCATGGGCCGTTTCCATCCCGTGTTAGCTTTCGGCCTACTGACGGCCCATACGTTCTTGGGTTTCTTTTCGGCCCTTGATTACTTCTGGCCCGTTAGTGGCCTATTCCCCTAATGGGCCAAATTTGGCCCGTGGTTAGTATCGGCCCGTTCGTGGCATGTTAACCCGTTGTGTCGTTTCCATCCCGTCCTATATTCTGGCCCATTAACGACCCGTTAGCCTGTGACGAAATTAAGCCTTTGCTGTCTTCCGGCCTATTAAAGACACATTACTGTGCTGGCTTGATACCAATTACGCCCGTTTATGGCCCATGTGGACCCATTTATCCGACGGCCTGAGGCCCACCAATTCTACAACCTGTTGGAAGCCCATTTATCCAACGGCCCGTTGGAGGCCCATTTATCCAACGACCCGTAGGAGGCCCATGGATCTTATGGCCTGTAGCAGGCTCAAGGTTACCATGGTCCGTATATGGCCCATGGTTGTCACGGCCACTAGCAAACCAGGGAAAAAGAAGATTAGGAAATAAATAAGCCCGAAACTAATGCTGGGCTATTAAGGCGATTGCACAAATTACATTCACTGGGCATCAAAGTTCGCCACCAGTGCAAATATAGGGAACACCCTACACTATACAAAAATGGCTTGCTGTTTTCTTCAGCCGGTGGTTGCACATTAAGAACAAATTTTGTATCGCAACAAAACAAATTACAACCATAAAACAAAAGGAGAAAGTTAATAGTCTGGCAGATAAATGCACCACCAGAAGTTCAGAAGCTCAGTTCATTTGACCTGACTGATACGTTTTCATGTTGTAGTGTCTGATGGAGCATCATAACCTTCGCCTTCATTTCTCCTAGGCTCCTGAACAACATAGGAAATGTCTGATAGTCTGGTTTCAAAACCATGCATATCTTGATGACATCAAACAACGGCTGTCCTTGTTTCACAAAGGGTCTCTGTTAGGGAATGGACTTGTGTTTGGAGTGTAGATATAACATTGTTTTGAGCTTGCATATCTTGATCATGAGGTAGTTTGGATGAGATTGACTTAACAACCAACCCAGTATTACGAAGGAACGTGCTTTTGGCACTGTTAGTGGACAGGTACTGACCCACTGCAGCAATAGGTGACATTGCGGTTATAGTTGCCTCGTCACCTTCAAAAGGTGGCGGTTCCACCATTTTTTCCATAGCTCACTGCAAAGTTGAGTTTTTACATTACAACTACCAGAATAGAAGATATTAAGGAGGCAGAAAAACTAAACAAAATAGCTTTGGTCTATATACAAAATTTATTTTGGTGAACACGTGTAAAATATTAGTTGTATTTTACTGCAAAGTACATAATAAAACCAGGTTCCAAACATATGACTATGTACCATGGCTAATGTATTGTGTATTTCTTCACATTCGATTGACAGCTAAGGATAAAAAGACAAAGTTTATAATACGGTAAGATAGTATGACATCATTCATGATGTCTACTGCACAACCTTCTTCTTGTAGACATTGTTGGGCCTGCAAGTGCACAGGTTTGTAGGACAGTAGCAAATTTCCCTCAAGTGGATGACCTAAGGTTTATCAATCCGTGGGAGGCGTAGGATGAAGATGGTCTCTCTCAAACAACCCTGTAACCAAATAACAAAAAGTCTCTTGTGTCCCCAACACACCCAATAGAATGGTAAATTGTATAGGTGCACTAGTTCGGGGAAGAGATGGTGATACAAGTGCAATATGGATGGTAGATAAAGGTATTTGTAATCTGAAATAATAAAAAAAGCAAGGTAACAAGTGGTAAAAGTGAGCATAAACGGTATTCAATGATAGGAAACAAGGCCTAGGGTTCATACTTTCACTAGTGCAAGTTCTCTCAACAATAATAACATAGATAGATAATATGACAAGCCCTCAACATGCAACAAAGAGTCACTCCAAAGCCACTAATAGCGGAGAACAAACGTAGAGATTATGGTAGGGTATGAAACCACCTCAAAGTTATCCTTTTTGATCGATCTATTCAAGAGTTCATAGTAAAATAACATAAAGCTATTCTTTCCGCTCGATCCATCATAGAGTTCATACTAGAATAACACCTTAAGACACAAATCAACCAAAACCCTAATGTCACCTAGATACTCCATTGTCACCTCAACTATCCGTGGGCATGATTATACGATATGCATCACACAATCTCAGATTCATCCAACCAACATAAAAGTACTTCAAAGAGTGCCCCAAAGTTTCTACCGGAGAGTCAAGAACGTGTGCCAAACCCTATGCATAGGTTCCCAATGTCACGAAACCCGCAAGTTGATCACCAAAACATACATCAAGTGGCACATGATATCCCATTGTCACCACAAATAATCATGGCAAGACATACATCAAGTGTTCTCATAAAAGACACAATCCGATAAGATAACTTCAAAGGAGAAACTCAATTCATCACAAGAGAGTAGAGGGGGAGAAACATCATAAGATCCAACTACAATAGCAAAGCTCGGGATACATCAAGATCGTGCCATAGAGGGAACACGAGAGAGAACACGAGAGAGAGAGAGAGATCAAACACATAGCTACTGGTACATACCCTCAGCCCTGAGGGTGAACTACTCCCTCCTCGTCATGGATAGCGCCGGGATGATGAAGATGGCCACCGGTGATGGATACCCCTCCGGCAGGGCGCCGGAACGGGCTCCTGAGAGGTTTTTGGTGGCTACAGAGGCTTGCGGCGGCGGAACTCCTGATCTATCTTCTGTTTTGGAAGTTTTAGGGTACGTAGGTATATATCGGTGTAGGGGGTACATCGGTGGATCTCCGGGTGCTCACGAGGTAGGGGGCGCGCCCAGGGGGGGCGCCCCACCCTCGTGGGCAGCCCGAGACTCCCCTGACGTGCACTCCAAGCCCATGAGGTTGGTTTCCTTCCAAAATTAACTTCTCCAGTTGATTTCATTCCGTTTTGACTCCGTCTGATATTCCTTTTCCTCGAAACACTGAAATAGGCATAAAACAACAAATCTGGGCTGGGCCTCCGGTTAATAGGCTAGTCCCAAAAATAATATAAAAGTGGATAATAAAGCCCAATATTGCCTAAAACAGTAGATAAATTAGCATGGAGCAATCAAAAATTATAGATACGTTGGAGACGTATCAAGCATCCCCAAGCTTAATTCCTGCTCGTCCTCGAGTAGGTAAATGATAAAAAAGAATTTTTGATGCGGAGTGATACTTTGGCATAGTTTCAATATAGATCTTCTTAATTGTGATATGAATATTCAGATCCGAAAGATTCAAGACAAAAGTTCATATTGACATAAAAATAATAATACTTCAAGCATACTAATCAAAGCAATCATGTCTTCTCAAAATAACATGTCCAAAGAAAGTTATCCCTACAAAATCATATAGTCTGGCTATGCTCCATCTTCCCCACACAAAATATTTAAATCATGCACAACCCCGATGACAAGCCAAGCAATTGTTTCATACTTTAACATTTTCAAAACTTTTTCAATCTTCACACAATACATGAGCGTGAGCCATGGATATAGCACTATGTGGAATAGAAGGGTGGTTGTGGAGAAGACAAAAAGAGGGAAGATAGTCTCACATCAACTAGGTGTATCAACGGGTTATGGAGATGACCATCAATAGATATCAATGTGAGTGAGTAGGGATTGCCATGCAACGGATGCACTAGAGCTATAAGTATATGAAAGCTCTACAAAAGAAACTAAGTAGGTGTGCATCCAGCTTGCGTGCTCACGAAGACCTAGGGCATTTTGAGGAAGCCCATCATTGGAATATACAAGCCAAGTTCTATAATGAAAAATTCCCACTAGTATATGACAGTGACAAAATGAGAGACTCTCTATCATGAAGATCTTGGTGCTACTTTGAAGCACAAGTGTGGTAAAAGGATAGTAGCATTGTCCCTTCTCTCTTTTTCTCTCATTTTTTTATTTGGGCCTTTCTCTTCTTTTTTTTGGCCTCTTTTTTTAGTCCGGAGTCTCATCCCGACTTGTGGGGGAATCATAGTCTCCATCATCCTTTCCTCACTTGGGACAATGCTCTAATAATGCTGATCATCACACTTTTATTTTTATTACAACTCAACAATTACAACTCGATACTTAGAACAAAGTATGACTCTATATGAATGCCTCCGGCGGGGTATCGGGATATGCAATGAATCATGAGTGACATGTATGAAAGAATTATGAACGGTGGCTTTGCCACAAATAAGATGTCAACTACATGATCATGCTAGCAATATGACAATGATGGAGCGTGTCATAATAAATGGAATGGTGGAAAGTTGCATGGCAATATATCTCGGAATGGCTATGGAAATGCCATGATAGGTAGGTATGGTGGCTGTTTTGAGGAAGGTATATGGTGGGTGTATGATACCGGCGAAAAGTGCGCGGTATTAGAGAGGCTAGCAATGGTGGAAGGATGGGAAAAAGTGCGTATAATCCATGGACTCATCATTAGTCATAAAGAACTCATATACTTGTTGCAAAAATCTACAAGTTATCGAAGCAAAGTATTACGTGCATGCTCCTAGGGGTATAGATTGGTAGGAAAAGACCATCGCTCGTCCCCGACCGCCACTCATAAGGAAGACAATCAATAAATAAATCATGCTCCGACTTCATCACATAACGGTTCACCATACGTGCATGCTACAGGAATCACAAACTTCAACACAAGTATTCTTTAAATTCACAACTACTCAACTAGCATGACTCTAATATCACTACCTCCATATCTCAAAACAATTATCAAGCATCAAACTTATATTAGTATTCAATTCGCTCAAAATAAAGTTTCACATATCCTGAATACCAAGTATATTAACATTAAGCAAATTACCATGCTATTAACGACTCTCAAAATAATCTAAGTGAAGCATGAGAGTTCAACTATTTCTCCAAAATAAATTTACCACCCTGCTCTAAAAGATATAAGTGAAGCACTAGAGCAAATGACAAACTACTCTGAGAGATATAAGTGAAGGTCAATGAGTAGCTAAATAATTATGCAACTATGCGAAGACTCTCTCTCATTTAATAATTTCAGATCTTGATACTTTATTCGAACAGCAAGCAAAGCTAAAGAAAACTACATTGCAAGGATAGCACAACTCATGTGAAGAAGCAAAAACTTAGGCTCAACCGATACTAACCGATAGTTGTTGAAAAAGAAAGCTGGGATGCCTACCGGGGCATCCCCAAGCTTAGATGCTTGAGACTTCTTGAAATATTATCTCGGGATGCCATGGGCGTCCTCAAGCTTGAACTTTTGTGTCTCCTTAATTCCTCTCATATCATGGTTTCTCTTTTTATCAAAAGCTTCATTCACAACAAACTCAACAAGAACTCATGAGATCGGTTAGTATAAACCAATGCAAAACCTTATCATTTTCTACTGTAACAAATCACTAAAATTATTATTCAACATTGAATACTAAATGCCTATGCATATTTAATACTCCTATCACCAAATAGAATCATTAAACAAGCAAACATATGCAAACAATGCAACTATAACAGCAATCTACCAAAACAGTACAGAGGCTCGCGGCAGTGGAACTCCCGATCTATCTTCTGTTCTGGAAGTTTTAGGGTACGTAGGTATATATGGGTGCAGGGGGTACGTCCGTGGACCTCCGGGGTGCTCACGAGGTAGGGGGGCGCACCTAGGGGGGTGCCCCCCACCCTCGTGGGCAGCCCGGGACTCCCCTGACTTGCACTCCAAGCCCATCAGGTTGGTTTCCTTCCAAAATTAACTTCTCCAGTTGATTTCATTCCATTTTGACTCCGTCTGATATTCCTTTTCCTCGAAGCACTGAAATAGGCATAAAACAACAAATCTGGGCTGGGCCTCCGGTTAATAGGTTAGTCCCAAAAATAATATAAAAGTGGATAATAAAGCCCAATATTGCCTAAAATAGTAGGTAAAGTAGCATGGAGCAATCAAAAATTATAGATACATTGGAGACGTATCAATTCATATCACAAAACAACTGAGAACAGACAAACATGCAATTGTAACATTGTGTGGGCAAGTCTAGCATGTAACTAGATTACAGATCAAGATCAAAGGAACATCACTCCTCTCTTTTAAACCTTGTAAGGTGCAATGATACGCTAAGACAGTTGTGTATAAATTAAAAAGAGTAATAGACATTGTCTGCAAACCATGCAGTTTAACGCACGAGTAAGAGTAAGTAGTTGTTAAATGGCATGAGGATTAAGGACTTACAACAGTGGCTGTGGGAGTCCTGGACTAGGGGGTCCTCGAGCATCCGGGCTATTGGATGTGGGCCGGACTAATGGGCCGTCAAGATACAAGACTGAAGATCATCTCTTGTATCCCGAAGGGACTCCCGTATGCGTGGATGGCAAGTATAGGTGTCCGGATATGTTATTCCCTTTCTGTGAAACCGACTTTGTACAACCCTAAGTCCCTCTGGTGTCTACATAAACCGGAGGGTTAGATCGGAGGCAGGATCACAACATTGCTAGGCTAGCTAATCTAGGTTAGCCACCTTGATCTCGTGGTAGATCAACTCTTGTACCCCCTATACCCTTCGAATATAATCAAGCAGGAGTAGGGTTTTACCTCCATCAAGAGGGCCCAAACCTGGGTAAACACTGTGTCCGTTGTTCATAGCTACCATCGGTCTTCAGACATACAGCTTGGGACCCCCTACCCGAGATCAGCCGGTTTTGACACCGACATTGGTGCTTTCATTGAGAGCTCCACTGTATTATCGACAGCAGGATCGATGGCTCACCCCTTCATCAACAATGATGCTGCGTTCTGGGAGACCTTTAGCCCCGAACAGGTCTTGGTGTTCGGTGGCTTTGTGCTAAATGCCAACTCGATCGGCCGCCTCGAGCAGGTCGACAGTTATGCCCCCGGCCACCAGATCAGGTTTGGAAACCTGAACTATGCCGCTGACATTCAAGGAGATCTGATTTTTGACGGGTTCGCAACGTCGGCTGCTGCTTTATGCCCTACCAATAAGACTCTTTGGATCCCCTATTAGATCCTGTTCAAGGGTCAACACCCATACCTTCCCCGCCCTTAGATCCGGGGCGGGCCTCATCATCCAAAGTCGGGAGCGTAAGCCCCGCCGGACCTCTCCCCCTTGTGGAGCTCCCGACCGAAGACCCAGATTCAATCCTAGACTTGGCTCTGGGCAACCATCCCAAACTGTTGAGGTCTGCGCTTATTGGATCCGATCAGGTATCCCATGCCGAACTTAGCCCTGCAAATCTACAGTTTCCGGTCCAATTTCCGCTCCTCGATGAATCATTGGGTTTAATGCAGTCACTCGCCATCACAGAAGCTTTGCCTCCAAACTGTACCCAGCTTGGACTGGGGGCTGAGAGCGAGGAATTTTTTGCCCAACCCACCGCCCACTTAATAGCCACTGTCGAGGATTTAACTGACATGCTGGACTATGCATCCGAAGACATCGACGGCATGGACGACGATGCCAACGCCGAACCAAGCCAAGTCCCACCCATCACGGGGCATTGGATGGCCTCCTCAATCTATGACGTGTACATGGTGGGCACTCCTGACAAAAAGGACGACGAGGATAACCCGAGCCCTGATGAGGACAAACCCATCAATAAACCACCAAAACGCCGACGCTAGCGGCGCTTCTCATGATCGCGTCGGGCGAAGGATAGTAACACCGACACCGGAGACAATGAGACTCCAGATGACGCCGAAGATCCTGAATACCCCGTCGATCCCACATCCAAACAGGACGAAAGGGAAGAGGGTGGATACAGCCCCGGACACGCCGATCACAAAGATTCGAAGGACAACAACTATATGCCAGAATCCAAAGAGGAATTTAGCCTCGGTGATGCATCAAACTTCTCGGTAGTGCAATGGATTAAGGTTAATGTTCTAGATTTTATCATCCCAGAGGAACCCCTCGATCAAGAATGCTTCAAGCGAGAGCTTATCACCATAGCTCGGAACCTGAAAAAGAAACAACAGCAGCTCAAAGCCGAACAGGATACGCTTAATGAAAGATGGAGTAAGGTCTTGGCCACTGAGGAATACAGCCACGAGCGACCTGTCAAAAGTTACCCTAAGGGCAAGCTGCTGCCACAATTCAACAATGAATCCCTTGAGCCAATACCATCGAAATACAATCAGGTAGACCAGCCAGACCGAGCACCACGTGGGCGGGATAAAACGGCATATCAAGCCGAGCACCAACCCGCACCCCCTCGCTGAAGAGGCAGGGAGACAGCAGCTACGGGATACACATATGACTTGCAACATGACCTAGTGATACGTCCATTTTGCATCATGCTTTTATATCGATATTTATTGCATTATGGCCTGTTATTACACGTTATGTCACAATACTTATGGCTATTCTCTCTTATTTTACAAGGTTTACATAAAGAGGGAGAATGCCGGCAGCTGGGCTTCTGGGCTGGAAAAGGAGCAAATATTGGAGACCTATTCTGCACAGCTCCAAAAGTCCTGAAACTCCACGAAAGTCATTTTGGGAATTAATAAAAAATATTCAATGGAAGAAATACCTGAGGGGGGCCACCCACCACCCATGAGGGTGGTGGTGGGGGGGGGGGGGCTACCCCCTGGGCGCGCCTCCCTACCTCGTGGGCCACCTGGCATCCCTTCAGTGCCCATCTTCTGCTATATGAAGTCTTTTACCCTGGAAAAAATCATAAGCAAGCATACGGGACGAAACTCCACCGCCACGAGGCGGAACCTTGGCGGAACCAATCTAGGGCTCCGGCGGAGCTGTTCTGCCGGGGAAACTTCCCTCCGGGAGGGGGAAATCATCATCATTGTCATCACCAATGATCCTCTCATCGGGAGGGGGTCAATATCCATCAACATCTTCACCAGCACCATCTCCTCTCAAACCCTAGTTCATCTCTTGTATCCAATCTTTGTACCTAAACCTCAGATTGGTACCTGTGGGTTGCTAGTAGTGTTGATTACTCTTTGGAGTTGATGCTAGTTGGTTTATTTGGTGGAAGATCATATGTTTAGATCCTTAATGCATATTAATACCCCTCTGATTATGAACACGAATATGCTTTGTGAGTAGTTATGTTTGTTCCTGAGGACATGGGTGAACTCTTGCTATTAGTAGTCATGTGAATTTGGTATTCGTTCGATATTTTGATGAGATGTATGTTGTCTCTCCTCTAGTGGTGTTATGTGAACGTCGACTACATGACACTTCACCATTATTTGGCCTAGAGGAAGGCATTGGGAAGTAATAAGTAGATGATGGGTTGCTAGAGTGACAAAAGCTTAAACCCTAGTTTATAAGTTGCTTCGTAAGGGGCTGATATGGATCCATATGTTTCATCCTATGGTTAGGTTTACCTTATAACTTCTTTTGTAGTAGCGGATGCTTGCAATAGGGGTTAATCATAAGTGGGATGCTTGTCCAAGAAAGGGTAGTACCCAAGCACCGGTCCACCCACATATCAAATCATCAAAGTAACGAACGCGAATCATATGAGCGTGATGAAAACTACTTTGACGATAATTCCCATATGTCCTCGGGAGTGCTTTTTTCATTATAAGAACTTGTCCAGGCTTGTTCTTTGCTACAAAAAGGATTGGGCCACCTTGCTGCACCTTATTTACTTTCATTGCTTGTTACCCGTTACAAATTATCCTATCACAACACTATCTGTTACCTACAATTTCAGTGCTTGCAGAGAATACCTTACTGAAAACCGCTTGTCATTTCCTTCTGCTCCTCATTGGGTTTGACAGACTTACTTATCGAAAGGACTACGATAGACCCCCTACACTTGTGGGTCATCACCTAGCCAATAAAGCTGGGCAGACTAGATCAATCTACGAATCAAGAGGCCGTGCCCCGGCGCGAGGCAAGGGCTATGAAGCCCGGCGTGACGACCATTACTATACTAGGGATCAGAACCGAACTCAGATGTCAGCCGATCTCCACCGTGATATTGTGCGACATAGAGGGGCCGCGCACCCTTTATGCTTCACCGATGAGGTCATGGAACACCAATTTCCGGAAGGGATTAAACCTGTAAACATCGAACAATACGATGGAACGACGGATCCGGCCGTCTGGATTGAGGATTTTCTCCTCCACATCCACATGGCTCGAGGAGATGATCTCCACGCCATTAAATATCTCCCTCTAAAGCTGAAAGGACCGGCACGACATTGGCTGAACAGCCTCCCAGAAAACTCCATTGGAACCTGGGAAGATCTGGAAGACGCCTTTCGGGCTAACTTTCAGGGCACTTACGTCTGGCCACCGGATGCTGACGACTTGAGTCACATAATCCAGCAGCCAGGTGAATCAGCTTGCAAACTTTGGAATCGGTTCTTAACTAAAAAGAACCAGATCATGGATTGTCCGGACGCCGAAGCCTTAGTGGCCTTCAAACGCAGCACCCGGGACAAATGGCTCACCCGACACCTTGGGCAGGAAAAACCAAAGACCATGGCGGCATTAACCGCACTTATGACCCGCTTCTGTGCGGGCGAGGATAGCTGGTTGGCTCGTAGAAGTAACAGCTCGGTCGACCCCGACACTTCTTAGGAGAGGGATGGCAATGGTAAACCTCGTCGCAATACAAACAAACCGCGGAATAACAACAACGACGCAGACGATATGACAGTCAATGTTGGATTCAACGGCCCTAAGTCCGGTCAGTGAAAGAAACCTTTCAAAGGCAACAAAGACAGGCCATCCAGCTTGGATAAAATCCTTGAGAGGCCCTGTCAGATTCATGGCACACCTGATAAGCCTGCGAATCACACCAATAGGAATTGTTGGGTTTTCAGGCCGGTAAGATAAATACCGAACATAAGGGAAAGGGACCTCCAAGTGAAGACGATGATGAGCCCCGTCAGCTGGACATCGGGGGTCATTAGCAGTTTCCCCCAAGGTGAAAACAGTGAACATGATCTATGACTCATATCCCCAAAGTGGAATGCAAGCGCACACTACGGGACGTCTACGCTGTAGAGCCTGTCGCCCCCAAGTTCTACCCATGGCCAGCCTGTCCAATCACCTTTGATCGCAGGGATCACCCAACCAGTATCCGTCACAGGGGTTCGGCTGCCCTGGTACTTGATCCAATTATTGACGGATACCACCTCACTAGAGTCCTTATGGACGGAGGTAGCAGTCTTAACTTGATCTATCAAGACACCGTTTGTAAGATGGGCATTGACCCATCAAGAATCAAGCCTAGTAACACTACCTTTAAAGGTGTGATACCAGGAGTGGAGGCCCGTTGTCGGTGTCAAAACCGGCGGATCTCGGGTAGGGGGTCCCGATCTGTACGTCTAAGGCCGATGGTAATAGGAGGCAAGGGACACAATGTTTACCCAGGTTCGGGCCCTCTCGATGGAGGTAAAACCCTACTTCCCGCTTGATTGATATTGACGATATGGGTGTTACAAGAGTTGATCTACCACGAGATCATAGAGGCTAAACCCTAGAAGCTAGCCTATGATGATTATGATTCTGTCTCTAAGGACTAAACTCTCCAGCTTATATAGACACCGGAGAGGGCTAGGGTTTACATGGAGTCGGTTACAAAGAAGGAAATATAATATCCGGATCGCCAAGCTTGTCTTCCACGCAAAGGAGAGTCCCATCCGGACACTAGACGGAGTCTTGAGTCTTGTATCTTCACACTCCAATAGTCTGGACAAAGAATATAGTCCGGCTGTCTAGATACCCCCTAATCCAGGACTCCCTCAGTAGCCCCTGAACCAGGCTTCAATGACGATGAGTCCGGCGCGCAGTTTTTTCTTCGACATTGCAAGGCGGGTTCCATCTCCGAATACTCCATAGTAATTATCGAACACCTAAAAAGTGTCCGGATCTGCAAGATGATCTTCACATACCACCGTAGAGAGCATAGCATAAATCTGATCTGCTGGCAATTTTTGTACGTCGTGCCCCTGCATCGTGGCCTGGCCCAACACGAACCGGTTTTTCTTAGCCCACTTCGATACTCATTGCGAGGCGGTTTTATTGGCACGCCCTGCCAAAGCAGAGATCGTGTTCCCCTTATCGCGGGATCTTCCATCGATATGGGCGTGTGCAACCCCACGACGGCTGTTGGTATGACTCCGTGTTTTTAGATAAGTCCCAAGCGGTCATGTTGAGGACGCTTGATATTCACCCCCTTTATAAAGGGGCCGAGGCCTATACCTCTTTTCCACCACCCTTGTGCCTTTTCGCATTTCGAGTTCTAACACCCGAGACCCAAGCTCAAACACCCCAGATCCTCCACTATGTCTGGATCCAACCCTCAAGGCCGGCGGGTGGCCTCCTCGGTCACAGAGGAGGACATTGTGAGGCTTAGGGAGGTTGGGTATCTGACTGCCGACATCCAGCACAGGCTTCCTGCTCCAGGGCAGGTCATCCCTACTCCCGAGCCCAACGAGAGTGTCGTATTTGTTTCTCACTTCCTCCGCGGCTTGGGCCTCACCCTTGATCCCTTTGTGCTAGGGCTCATGTTCTATTATGGGCTAGATTTTCATGATCTAGCTCCGGACGCTATCCTCCATATATCGTCGTTCATCATTGTGTGCGAAGCTTTTCTCCACGTCACTCCACACTTCGGCTTATGGCTCAAGACCTTCAATGTGAAGCCGAATATGATTGAGGGGCGACACGCGGAGTGCGGAGGTGCCGTAATAAGCAGGAACGCCGATGCCCCATGGCCAGAGGGTTCCTTCCCGGAGGTATCCGATTTATGGCAGTGGAGGTGGTTTTACGTCACGGCTCCCAGAGGCACAAAGTGGGTGGCTGCCCCCGACTTCCGTTTGGGCCCTCCATCACAACTGGCGCCATGGTCCAATGTAGGATGGGATTGGGGGTCTGCTAGTGATGTACCAACAATGCAGAGCCGTATCCGGGAGCTTCTATAGAGGGACATTAGCCTTGTCAGCATAATTCAGGTAATGCTAATCCGACGGATGTTGCCGTGCAAACACCGGCCTCTTCGGATGTGGGAGTTCAATCTAGAGGGTCCGCAGACTATTCTGCACTTCTTCGGCCTGACGCTCGAAGGGATGTGTAAATTATTCTTCGGACCACAAGTAAAGTGTCCGGACACCATCGAGTATGCGGGCCTAAGCTGCAATCGCCCAGATACCCAAGTAAGTAACCCCGAAACCGAACACTTCATTTATATTTATCATAATCATTATTCTGAAAATCCTCTGTGGCCAGGAATGGCTCAGCAAGGCGGAGAGAATCAGGTGTCCGGCGCCACTTCCCGAAGGCTCGCCTAGTCCTACCATAGCCAAGATGCTTGGCCGGGTGCTTAGCAAAATGCCCTCAAGGAAAGACAAAGGGAAGAACAGAGAAGCCGAACTTCACACACTGCGCGTCCAAACTGGGGGAATTGCTACCTCCCCAAAGGAGGATAGTCGGTGAGGGGAATATAAGGCCTCCTCCCCGCGCGGGAAGAAGAGGGCCGCCTCCGAAGACTTGGAGAAGGAGGTGCCCAAACAGGGGAAGAAAGCGTCACCAGGGGGCCCTGTCCCGAAGGGCGTCCTCACCGCGTCATGCCCGCCAACGGGCCAACCCTTAACCGAGCTGTAAATTAATCATAAATTCGAAGGTACTACTTTTCTCCGAGAACAATAACTAGGATCCATTCTTTGCAGTCCGGCTAGCAGCTCTTCTTGATAGAGTTCGTCTTCGGGGGATCTCCTTCCGGAGATGATGGAGAGTGAGACCCCACCAACCTCTCTGCCTCATGAGGCGGGCGACCCCGAGGTGTCATCACGGAGGAGTCCGGATCTGCCGAAGACAGAAGCTTATTCTTTGGCCGCCTTGAGCCCGGAGCGTTCGGCTCCCACGGGGGGCAATGAGAAGGGTCCGGCACAGTTTGTTGTCCGGCCGGACACACTGACGGGCCTTCTGGAGCGAGCTGCTCTGTCGAAGGAGCACCGTTCATTAATGAGCATGGTGCTCATGAAGATTTTCTCCGCCACAAGCGGGTTGAATTTAGCCTTTACGAGCCTACTCAGAGGCTTTGAGGTATGTAATGAAAAATACGTAATTTTTGGTTGTGACGCACGTGCTAGGTGTGCTCCATATGGATAGTAGCCCCTGAGACTCTGGTTGCCCGCCGTAGGCGGCAAACGGAGGATCATATTGTGTAAGTAATGATTGCGCTGTATGTATGCGCATGTGTCTAAGGATCCGGCAGCCGACCGGTCAGTTGAAGTTGCTGAACTGAGGAGGCAGATTGGAGTTATTGATGCCGACATCACACTTGTGAACGAGCGTCTTAACGAGTCACAAGGTATGTGCTCTACTTTCCTTATTTTGTATAGGAAAAATTGAGAAGAGCATAATATTGATGTGATGCGCGTGGACTGCAGATGGTGCTGCTGCCGTGGAAGCCCTGAGGGCGGAACTTGCCCAGGCCAAGGAACAAGCCCGGTCTAGCAATGCGGCTGCCCTAAAGGCGGCCGAAGAGTTCAGAGCCGAATAGCTGCTCATCGCCGAAGCGAAGACAAGATAGCCGAAATGGCTGTGGAGCTGAAGAATGTTGCCGACCGGTATGGGCTCCTTAAAAAGGAGAATCAGGCTAATTCGACTGACCTAAACAAGGCACTTGATGCGGCCAAGGAGATGTGGTCCGAAATCAGGGATGCGTGGGAGGAGCTTCGACAGGTCGGAGAAATCGCGGCTGGAAACCCCTACTTTTTGTGGAAAAGTTTTTAGATCCGAAGTATGCTCCCTAGGATCGACGTTGGAGCCCTGCAGATGCGTATGCGGACTTGGCGAAGAGTACGGATGATGCGGCCAAGTTTTTCGAGGATCAAGGTGATAAAGAAGTGGAGAAGCTGTTCTGGTCGCAATTCAATGCTCTCGCGCGCCCATTGCCGTTGAGTGAGAAGATGGCTACTGTGGCTGAGCTTCATAGGCTGTCCGGTCTTGCAATGCGGTCTGTGATAGACCATCTTTGGCCGAAGGAGCCTAAGCCGGACAGTTATTTTGGTTTAGTGCAACAATTCCTTGGTGCCGTATCACAAATCGATGCCATGGGGAGGTCGGCGTGTATAGAGGGTGCACGGATGTCTCTTTCCCGCGTTAAAACATATTGGACAGATATGGAGGCCACCATCATTGCGACCTAGAATCCGGCGGTAGGCCAGGATCCAGCCGAGCACTACTTGGAGCAGGTAACAGAAGGTGCTCGCTTAATAGAGACTCAGTGTTTGAAGAATGTCATGTTCGAGTGACAAATCATTTCATTGTAAAAACAATGCTATATTTAATTATGAAGGCTATTTTTATACTTTTTGCCCGAAAGTGTTATGGTGCCTCCTGTGCGGCCGTTTTATGTATAAATTTAGTCTGAAAGTTAGCAGTCATTGGCTTCAGCCCCCACGCGTACAATGCGGGGGTGTTCACGAAAATATGGATAATCGCACTTAATCCAACGTCTTGGTCCATTAAGGAGGTGATCGCATGTCAAACTAGGCAACCGGACTATATAGCTTTAACACTTTCACTTAGCCATAGGAGTTTGACGGTGGGGCTACTATGTAGCTCCTGGTACCTTCGCGTGCATCCGAATACAGACGCGTTTGTACCTGACCGGGAAATGGTCCTTCGTTAATGCGGAGGAATCCTAAAGATTCCGATAGGTCTTCGAGTGGTTGAACAGTCTCTCGCTGTATCATGATAGTCAGTTTTCGGCTTTCTCTACTGAGGTGCTCGTCCGGAATAACCAGGGCACAATCACAGTAGTTCTCCTTTGGCCGCCTTAGCCGATAAGAACGGAACATAAGGCGGCAAACCCAGGAGCCGGGCAAACCCAACATTTGACCAAAGACATGATTCAGAGCTAATGCATATAAGGCCAAACTCATGACGCCGAACACTCCCGAAGGTATTCGGACTTTGTAACATAAAATGGGCTGAAGGATGCCCTTTCATTATGAACCCTGTATTTCTAGGTACGTGCATTGGTCTGTCGTGGCAAAATGCCAATAACGGCAGTACCCTCTGTGGGTATAGTACCCATGGGATGTGTAAACAACAAGAGACAGTAAAAAAGGTTTACACAAGGGCTTAATCTAAAGAGAAACCTTTGAGCGGGGCCCTGCTGCACGTCTGCGCCTTTGTCTCCATTGTGCCGTGTCCTGGAAGGGTATCGCACGAATGGTGTTTGTAAAAAGAAAAACTCATGTAGAAGAGTGAGCGTGCGATGGATAGTAAAAGTGTAAGACATTGGCCTGTTAATGAGGTCAAGCCAACAGTGGGGCTTTATTAAATATCTATAGCCCCTGGTGTCCTCTATGGGATTACATATATGGAGCCCTAGATCAGGTTTATCCGGGCTGCCGGACTCGTCTAACTGTGTCCGTGGTCTTAACGACCAGTCATGCTTTCTGGTGTTAGAGGCCGCTTAGAGTCCGGCCGCTGGAGCCGTCGCATATTCCTCCGTGCGTGAAGAGCGCTCTGTGTTCCAGTTAACGGTGATGACGCCACGTGGAGCGGGCATCTTGAGTGTAAGGTAGGCGTAATGCGGTACTACGTTGAAGCGGGCGAAGGCCGTTCTCCCAAGCAATGCGTGATAGCCGCTTTGGGAGGGGGCGATGGTGAAGAGTAGTTCTTCGCTTCTGGAGTTGCCTAGGGAACCGAATGTTACCTCCAGTACAACGGAGCCCCTGTCATAGGCTTCAACGCCTGGTATCACCCCTTCAAAGGTGGTGTTACTTTGGCTGATTCTGGATGGGTCTATCCCCATCCTACAGACAATGTCCTGGTATATTAAATTGAGACTATTGCCGCCGTCCATGAGGACGCGAGTGAGATGGTATCCGTCGATTATTGGGTCGAGCACCAAGGCACCTGATCCTCCATCCCGCATACTAGCCGGGTAGTCCCTGTGATCGAAGGTGATCGGTTAGGCCGACCAGTGGTTAAGTTTGGGGGCGATGGGCTCTACAGCGTATGCGTCTCTAAGAGCGCGTTCGCGCCTTCTCGTGGGTGTGTGGGTCGCGTGGATCATGTTTACTATTTTTACCTCTGGTGGGAATTTTTTCTGTCCCCCAGTGTTCGGCTGGCGAGGCTCATCCTTGTCTTCACTTGGTGTTTCCCTTCCCTTGTGTTCGGCATTTAATTTGCCGGCCTGCTTGAAGACCCAGCATTTTCTGTGAGTGTGGTTCGCAGGTTTGTCGGGGGTGCCATGAATTTGGCACAGTCTGTCCAGGACTTTGTTCAGGCCGGACGGTCCCTCTTTGCTGCCTTTAAATGGCTTCTTTTGTTGACCGGGTCGAGGGCCCTTGAATCCGGCGTTGACCATTGTGTTGTTCGGACTCTCTTCCTTGTTTTGACGTTTGTTTTTATTGTGCCGTGGCTTCCCGTTGCCATCCCTGATTTCGGATGTACTTGGGTCGCTGGTGCCTTTACGGGCCAACCAGCTATCTTCACCTGCGCAAAAGCGGGTCATAAGGCTTGTTAAGGCTACCATTGTCCTCGGCTTTTCCTGGCCGAGGTGTCTGGTGAGCCACTTGTCCCGGATGCTGTGTTTGAAGGCCGCTAAGGCTTCGGCATCCGGACAATCGACAATTTGATTTAGTGAGGAATCTGTTCCAAAGCTTGCGGGCGGACTCTCTAGGCTGTTGAATTATGTGACTTAAATCGTCCGCATCCGGAGGCCGGACATAGGTCCCTTGAAAATTGGCCCTGAAAGCATCCTCGAGTTCCTCCCAACTTCCAATTGAATTTTGCGGGGAGGCTTTTCAACCAATGTTGAGCTGGTCCCTTCAACTTGAGGGGAAGGTATTTGATGGCGTGGAGGTCGTCCCCATGAGCCGTGTGGATATGCAGGACAATATCCTCGATCCAGACCCCGGGGTCTGTCATTCCGTCATATGCCTCTATGTTTATAGGTTTAAAACCCTGTGGGAATTCGTGGTCCAGCACCTCTTCGGTGAAGTACAGGGGGTGAGCAGCTCCTCTGTATCTGGATGTGTTGTGGTATGCCATCGGCTGTTGTTGCATCTGACACTGATTTCGAACTGGTATGCCGTCGGTCTGATCATTTTGGTGACCGTAGTCCTGCGCCGGGGCGTGTCCTTTAGATCCGTAGATGGACCCGGCCGTGCCGGCCTTTTTATCCAGGAGCTCACGCAAATCGTGTGCGGCGTTGGTAGCTCCTCTATTGCAGTCGCGAAGTGGTCTGTCCGGCGTCCGGGCCGTATTGTTTTTTGGCGGAATGGCCTCATCATCGAATTCTGGCAGCAGCTTGCGTTTTGGGTAGCTCTTTGTCTGGCGATCGTCACCATACTTTTCTTCAGTGTCTAGGACTTTATTCCATCTGCGATTGAGCGTTTCTTGTGCGGCCTTAAGCCTTTGCTTCTGCTTCTTTAGGCTTCTCGCAGTGGCCATAAGCCTTCTGTGGAGGTTATCTCGTTCCAAGCGTGTTTTCGGGATGATGAATGCATCATCATCCGGACTGTGCTCTTGTCTCGGGGCGGTTTGATGAGTTCGTCCCTCGGGATCATTCTGATCGGGCGTCTGCTCCAAACTGTGTTCGGCGTGACCTAGCTCATCCTGCTCCATTGCTGGGTCCATGTGGTCATTGTTGCCTTCAAAGTTGACTGGGGTGTCGATCTTTCTAGCGCTGTTATCGCTATTTTTACTGTTGCTGGACTTGGAGTGGCGTTTGCGCCGTCGTCTTCTTTAGGCGTATCCACCATGTATATATCATATGACGAGGTGGCAGTCCAACGCCCCGTTAGTTCTGAGTCGTCTCCTGCGCCGACGTCCATACCGTCGGTATCATCGGAGCCGAAGTCAAGCATGTCTCACTCGAGCCGGACATAGTTCGGCCAAGAGTCTCCTGACAAAGAGAGAGACTTTAACGAGTTCAGCACGTCGCCAAAGGGCGGGTGTTGGAAGATATCCGCAGCGGTGAACTCCATTACCGAAGCCCAACCAGATTCGGCGGGCTCGAGAGTGCGCGGATTGGAACCTACAGTCGGATACGAGTCCGGGGGTCCGGTATGACATGCTTCCTTGGGGGTGAGGCCTGTGTTTGACTCCACCGCCAATGAGTGTGCGGCCTCCGGGGCGGGGTCCATCCACCCATCCTTGTGCGATGCAATCTGCTCCGGATTTAGGTCCGGGGCTCCAGCAGGGGCGATATCTCGAGCATTGTCCGACAGCAGGTCTAAGCCGTGCTCATCGTGACTGTCCGGTGCTCCTGGCGCAGGCCCGAATCCGTTGAAGGTCAAGTCTTCGCGGATATCAGCCGTGTAGTTCAAGTTTCCGAACCTGACCTGATGGCCAGGGGCGTAGCTGTCGATCTGCTCCAGATGGCCAAGCGAATTGGCCCATAGTGTGAAGCCACCGAACACGAAGATCTGTCCGGGGAGAAAAGTCTTAACCTGGACCATGTTGTTGTTGATGATTGAAGGAGCCATCAAGCCTTGTAGCAACGACACAGAGAAACTCTCAATGAAAGCACCAATGTCGGTGTCAAAACCGGCGGATCTCGGGTAGGGGGTCCCGATCTGTGCGTCTAAGGCTAATGGTAACAGGAGGCAAGGGACACGATGTTTTACCAGGTTCGGGCCCTCTCGATGGAGGTAAAACCCTACTTCCTGCTTGATTGATATTGATGATATGAGTAGTACAAGAGTTGATCTACCACGAGATCGTAGAGGCTAAACCCTAGAAGCTAGCCTATGATGATTATGATTATGTCTCTAAGGACTAAACTCTCCGGTTTATATAGACACCGGAGAGGGCTAGGGTTTACATGGAGTCGGTTACAAAGAAGGAAATATAATATCCGGATCGCCAAGCTTGTCTTCCACGCAAAGGAGAGTCCCATCCGGACATGGGACGGAGTCTTGAGTCTTGTATCTTCACGCTCCAATAGTCCAGACAAAGAATATAGTCCGGCTGTCCGGATACCCCCTATTCCAGGACTCCCTCACCCGTTGCATGGGATCACTTACTCTGGAGGTAGTATTCGGCTCCCCAGACAACTTCCGCAGCAAAGAGTTGATCTTCGACATCGTCCCTTCCGCAGTGGCTACCATGCACTGCTCGGACGAACTGCTTTCACCCGCTTTAATGCAGTCCCGCATTACGCCTACTTAAAGTTTAAGATGCCCGGACCTCGTGGTGTTATTATAGTCAATGGTAACGTGGAGCGCTCCCTCCGCACTGAAGAGCACAAAACAGCCCTTGCAGCCGAAGTGTATGTCGTCCTTATCAAGCCAAACAGTTCACCGACCAATAAAGCCAACGATGTATCCAAATGAGTCCGGCCCGCGCATAATAGCGATAAAGCAATGGATCCGGACCTTGATTAGCAGTTCCTCCTCTGCCGATCGCCCTATCAGGTTGCGGCTTGTGTACCGCATGTACATAATTACGCACTGAAAATACCTTGGGCGGCGCCGGAGGCACACTACGGAAAAGGTCCATTGTACGGCTTGACCCTATGCGGACCACATATATCTTTTTCCTCTTACTGCAGGTTCATCAAGAGCCCTACTTGCTAGATGGTTGTTGCAGGAGATCCTTTTAAGGCTAGCATTTCCCAACCATCAAATACTCCTATCAAAGGACTCATTACTAAGGAGAAATGGCGCAGACGTGCGACAGGGCATCACTGGAGTTGTTTTCGAACTATGGTCTTTAGGCCCTGTGTTAGACTTTCCCTTATGTACAACCTTTTCTTTTCCTCCTTAGGCATGTAATATGACCTTAACATTGAACGACAACCTTAACATTGAACGACATTGTCTGTCGTCGATGTATCAATAAAGATATAAAGGAAGCAGATGATTATCACCTTCTTGGTTGGGTCCAGGTACTACCTTGCCATCTATGTCCCCCCCTTACATTCGACTGACATATGTGGTTCGGCACGACCTTCATACCAGGGGCTGTATTCGGCCCTACAAAACTCTTAAAGTTCGAACATCTATAGGGAATGCTTCGGCGTCCCGGATATTGCATTATATGCATCTGCTCCGAATCATGTCTTTGGTCTGGACGGGATCATTGTGATCGGGCGTCTGCTCCGAACTGTGTTCGGCGTGACCTGGCTCATCCTGCTCCATTGCTGGGTCCATATGGTCCTTGTTGCCTTTGGAGTTGACTGGGGTGCCGATCTTTCTAGCGCTGTTATCGCTATTTTTACTATTGCTGGACTTGGAGCAGCGTCTGCGCCGTCGTTTTGGCTTTTGTCCGGGGGTTTTATCCTCCGGTTTGTCGCCGTTGTCTTCTTTAGGCGTATCCACCATGTATATATCATATGACGAGGTGGCAGTCCAGCGCCCCATTGGTTCTGAGTCATCTCCTGCGCCGACGTCCATACCGTCGGTATCGTTGGAGTCGAAGTCAAGCATGTCTGATACATCATCGGTAGTGGCTATGAAGTGGGTGGTGGGTGGGCAACGGATTTCTTTGTCGCCTTCTTCCCCTCTGAGCCGGACATAGTTCGGCCAAGAGTCTCCTGACAAAGAGAGAGACTTTAATGAGTTCAGCATGTCGCCAAAGGGCGAGTACTAGAAGATATCCACAGCGGTAAACTCCATTATCAGAGCCCAACCAGATTCGGCGGGCTCAGGGGTGCGCGGATTGGAACCTACAGCTGGATACGAGTCCGGGGGTCCAGCGTCACAGGCTTCCTTGGGGGTGAGGCCTGTGTTCGGCCCTACCGCTGATGAGTGTGTGGTCTCCGGGGCGGGGTCCATCCACCCGTCCTTGGGCGACGCAATCTGCTCCGGATTTAGGTCCGGGGCACCAGCAGGGGCGATATCCCGAGCATTGTCTGATAGTAGGTCTAAGCCGTGCTCATTGTGACTGTCGGGTGCTCCTGGCGCAGGCCCGAATCCGTTGAAGATCAAGTCTCCGTGGATATCGGTCATGTAGTTCAAGTTTCCGAACCTGACCTGATGGCCAGGGGCGTAGCTGTCGATCTTCTCCAGATGGCCAAGCGAATTGGCCCGCAGTGCGAACCCACCGAACACGAAGATCTATCCGGGGAGAAAAGTCTTACCCTGGACCATGTTGTTGTTGATGATTGAAGGAGCCATCAAGCCTTGCAGAGACGACATAGAGGAACTCTCAATGAAAGCACCAATGTCGGTGTCAAACACTACAAAAAAATACACTTCCGTGATGATACGTGTTTGTCATAGTAGGTCGCATTTTTTGTCATGCATGTACATCCATGGCAAATTTATGACAGAATCAAGATAGTCATACATGTGGTATCGTAGAAGTGTTCCATGACATTACCAAAATTATCATCACGGAAGTGTCCACTTCCATGACGATAAATCACGCGTCATAGAAGTGCTTTCGTCAAGGGTGACCGACACGTGGCATCCACCGTAACGGAATGCCGTTAAGCTATCAAGTCAGGTTTTGGATCCGATAACCCATTAACAGCCCCGACCAATGGGGATTTTCCACGTGTAAAATCATCATTGGCTGGATGAAACACGTGTCGGCTCACCGTTGGGACAGATGTCATCCACTCATTGGACAGAAGGCGCCTATGATACATCGACATGTGGCACGACCCAACAAAGGCCCATTCCTGTGAAAAGGCCGGCCCATTTGACTTGGTCAAAAGGTGGCGGGCCAGCCCATGGAAAGCCTGTTAACGGCCTGTTCGCATATAGCCCATTTATAGCCCGCTAATCCAAGGCCCGTTACGCCCTATCCGAATTAGGCCCAGTAGCATCATCTGGGCCATCCAATATGATTCCAGCCCATTTTCACTTCTGGCCCATGTATGGCCCATGATGTCTTTCGGCCCATATGAGGCCCTATGTAACTCTTTGCCTATTAACGGCCCGTGGTGAAACTGGCCCGCAATGAACACTGTATCACTTTACACCCACTAACGGCCCATGGTGAAACTGGCCCGTAATGAACAGTATATCACTTTATACCCATTAAGGGCCCGTTATTCAGTTGGGCCGTTTCCAACAAATGTTATCTTTCGGCCTTCTCAGAGCCCATTTATTCTTTGGCTCATTTCCAGCATTCGTTTACTTACGGACCATTACTGTCATTTTCTGCTTGTGGGCCAAATTCAGCCCGTGGTTACATCGGCCCGTTTGTGGTCCGTTAATACGTTGGGCCGTTTTCATAGCGTCATCAAATACGGCCTATTAACGATGGCCCATTATGGTCATACGGCCCATATAAGGCCCATTGACCCCTAAAAAAAGTATAAGGCCCATTGATGATACGGCCCGTAGAAGGCCCATTGTTTCTACGACCCGTAGAAGGCCCATTGTTTCTACGACCCGTAGAAGGCCTACTGTTTCTACGACCCGTAGAAGGCCCACTGTTTCTACGGCCCGTAGGAGGCCCAGTGTCACTACAGTAAATATTAGCCCATGGTTATTGTGGCCTAGTTTTAAAAAGAACTGCACTGACTACAAGCAAACAAATAAACAAGACAACAATGAAATAAATAAGCAAGCAACTTATGCTAGCCTATCATGGCCGTTACACATATTACATCCACTGGGCATCAAAGTTCGCCACCAGTGCAAATATAGGGAACAAAGCAGCATATCATATACACTGGTTGTCAAAGTTGGTGACCAGCGCAAATAAACGACGCAGCAAAACAAATCCAGAATTGAAACCACTTCAGAAGATCTCAAGAAACAATATCCTGGGTACCCATAATGCTGGCAAGATGCTTATTAAGCTTATTAACTTTCTCTTGTTTGGTGCTTAAATCCTCCAGCGCTTGCTGTTGCACCAGAAAATATGCATCTGAATTCTGCAGGGACTTCCTCAGTCCTTCAGCTTCCTGTCGCAGCACATCTGATCGATGTCTTTCAACTTGAAGTTGAGACTCAAGAAGACGAACTGATTCAGGCAGCGAGTTCGAAGAGCTTGTGCCAGCAGTAGTGGCCAGTAACTCGAACACTACATCAAGACAGGACTTTTGGGTTCCCTCACTGTCGTCAAGATAGTTTTTATCAGCTTTCTTGGAGACCAACAGGGATGTCTCACTATCTTGAACCTTATCTGCATTACTTCCTTTACCATTAGATAACGCGGTACTGTTCTCCAACATTTTGTCCGCATTCTAAAAGAGAAACAGGCAGACACATCACATGTTTACCATGTTGTATATGAAACTCATCTTGGTAAATGAGTTCAGTAGTAAAGTGGACAGGATAACAACATGAAACAAACATATATCTATGTGCCATGGTCACTTTATGGTCTATATCATTCTAGTTTTTGTTGCCAAATCAAGATAGAGACACAGTTCAAATAATATTTGTTCAAGACAAAGCAGAATAGACAAAATATAAGTGTGGGTAACTATAGAGCAATAACAACACTTGTAATGTGCATGACATGAGAACATAACTGTTTATTCAATTGAAACTGAAATCAACATAGAGCAGGTTACAATAGCAAACCAGTTAAAGAAACAGGTTTAAAACATACCTGTTGCGCCATTGGAGTTTCAATTCCATCCTTCAAATTTGAAAATAGTTGGTATGAGTAAATACAGTAATGCAACAGCAAAGGAGTATGATCCATAGCTACAGAACCTGACTTGAGAACAAATCTTCTTCTCCTTTAAGCGTTGAGTTGGGATTCGGAGTGGTGGTCCTCGTGCTTTGGGCACTGCAGTTCCCTTACTAACCGCTTGTGTTTGGGTGCTCTGTGGTGGAGACAGTGTTGTGTCAACTGGAACTAGGTTACTATCTGCCGGGGTTGGGGTTAGAAGGGGTGTAGCTGGTTCTCTGTCCAATTGGGTAGGGGTACAATCTGCGAGAGTCTGGGTTATGTGTGGTGGATCTAGTCCTTGGGCAAGTACAATCGTGGTTCTATCTGCATCAACTGGTAGCACTATCTTTTCTGAAGACTGTGTTGTTACTCCCTTAGATACTGCCATCACGCTCTCCAATTCAAATGGTTGATAAACAAGAAAAGTAATTGAAAGTATAGACATTGTATGATAGACAAGTGCAATGGATAGTGGGGAATAAAAGAGGGCATGAAATAATTCATATTTATGTTGTTTAACCAAACAGGATAGCATGACACAATTTCACATATATGATGGCTATCTAAACAGGATAGCATGACACAATTTCACATTATGATGGCTAACTAAAAAAGATGGAAAGACATAGTTCAAAATATGAGACTATGTAAACAGGATGACATGACATAACTATATAATGTGTTTATTAAATAGGTTGGCATGCCATAATTCACATACATTCATAGATAGAATGCCATAATTCTAAATATGATCACTGTAAACACTAAACAGGATGAGATGATATAACTATATGATGTCTTTATTAAATGGGTTGCCATGCCATAATTCAGATAGATGATGTGTATGTACTATGTAAACATGATGGCATGATATAATTCAAATATATGATTTATATAGTAAGCAAGTAAGCAGATGGCAATCTACATATGATGTAAAAACTAAGCAATGCAAGACAACATGCATGACATGGGTAATATAACCCTGCCAAGTTTGAGCATAGACCTCAGGGGGGAAATAGGGCTGGTCATCAGTCTCTGAATCCTCCTCTGAGGAGCTCTCTGTAGCTAGCAAGATGTCTGCTTCAGCAGGTAGCATTGTCTACTCTGAATACCTTGTTTTCACTCCAGATACTTCCATCACCGCTTCAAATGGCTGATGCATAGGAAGAGTAGTTGAATATACAAACGTTGTCGACAAATGGAACACATAATACAAAAAAATGATAGCATGATATAATTCACATACATGATGATTGGCTAAACAGCATGGCATTGCATAATTCACATATATAATGCCTTTACAACAAGATAGCATTTTATAATTCACATATATAATGTCTTGCAACAAGATGACAATGCATAATTCACATATATGGTAATTAGACACTGAACATGTGGCATTCACACAAAGCATGTCTAAACTAATCAAATGGCATAGCAATGCGAGACACCATACGCACGATATGAG